>NC_052511.1:50607606-50615639 GCF_014356525.2 Nilaparvata lugens | reverse complement strand
AATTCACTAGGTGATTGTTCAGAGTCACTAGAACTAGAGCTACTCATCTCAATATAACAATAATACAATTATCACATTTACCCTGTACGTTGAGAGAATAGAGGACATAATTATACGAGATCAAACACAGAATATGATAATTATGATAATGACCTGAAATGAAAATGTCAATAGATAATTTGAAGGCTAATCTTGTCAATAAATAAACTCTTTCTCATGAGAACGACGCCCAACACCATGTAATGGGGTATTTAAAATAGGAATATATTGGGGTTATATTATGTATGGTATTGTGATTGTATTATAAGGTTGTGAGAACAACCCTAGACATTATGGTAACAATTTATAATAGGGGAATCGCTTGGCTTGCGAGAGGTTAAATTGATCTAACTCTATAACTCATGAGAAAGGAACTATATTTTAAAATAATAAACAAAACAGTTATATTTTGGAGAACTAAGTAATCGATTTATCAAATTGTAACTCAAATGAAACTGGAAACTTAAATAAAAATAATATTGAGAAAACTTTTTAAACAAACAATAGAATAATTACAGGATTTGCCTTCAATAAAAAAGATGAATAATATATGATAATAAAATTGATAATATTAGCTCACTGAACTCACTGAACCAGGAAAATGGTGTCTCGGAAAAGAAGGGTAGAGCCGGGCCCGATTATCTGCAGTAGATAGCTCCAGGTCCCGTCCTCGTAACCAACTGCCAGAGCCTCTCATTTTTTCCATAATTTTACTTGTCATGAATTTTCACCGTCGTCAGCAATTTATCTATTCATTGTGAAAATTCATGACAAATAATAAAAATTATGTAGTTCTATTACAAGATTCTCATGTCAATTTTGATGTTTTTGTCTACACTTTCAACAGAGATTATTTATTGAAATGAATGTATTTTCTAAGACCTTCAATTTCCGATAATGAACTCTCATATTATTGCATTTTATTGTCATTCTTTGTTTAGATTTTGTTTATTATCTTTGTATATTATGTACTGTATTTGTATTTCCTGCTAACCACTTGGTTTAGTGATAGATTGAACATTACTGTCAAAACTTCGCTACGTCAACAAATAAAAAAGTAATTCTATTCAGTTCTTATTATTGTATTCATATACAATGGATAATTTATCAATTGTTATAAAATAGATAATCTACAAATAGGTGACATTTTCCAAAAAGGTACTTCCATGACGAAATGGAATGGGAAGAGGAAACCTTGATAAGAAGGTGAAAAAGAAGAAGTGAGAGATGAAGAATGAGAAGAGGGTGGAGGAAAGATGAAATGAGAAAAGGAAGGAGGAGGAGAAGATGGTTAAGGAGCAGGACAAGAGGATAAATAAGAAGCTGGAGGAGCTTGAGGTTTATGAGGAGGTGGGGGAGAAATATGAGGAAGAGGAGGAGGATTGATTGATTGATTGATTGATTGAGTACTTTATTTATGTAGATTACAATATATACTGGCTTATACACTTATATACAATAGCTTACAATACAGCAAAATTATAGATAAATTTACATAATATAGACTAAGAAAATAATTATTGAACTGTATATGATATGAAAAAGTAGTTTGTAATATAATAACTATAGATAATTATATTGTTATGCATCTACATAAATTGGCGGAGCTTTGGACATATCAATGTCCATTCTTCGGAAAGAATATTAAAAATATCCTCCCCACTAACTCTCTACCAAAAAAGGAGGAGGAGGTGAAGAAGGATGAGAGGATGAGGAGGAGAAATGGGAGAATGAGGAGGAAGAATGGGAGAAGAAAGAGGAGTAGGAGAATGAGGAAATTAAAGGGTTGTTGAGTCTGTGAACGCCCCTGTCTCTGATGATTATGCCTTGAAATGTCTCACAACGATAAGGTTTACTATCCTTGTTGAGTCACGTCTCACGCCTATTATCTGTCCCCTTCATCGAATCTCAATTGGATTATCTCCAGATTATTATGGATGCTAATAATGTTGTGTTAGAAGGAATTTGGAATAACGCCAAAGATACGCCCAAAATCAGCGTTTTTTGCGCTTTCTCAGCTTTATCGGAAAAAAATAAACAGAAAATGCTCAAATTTACTAAAGAAGCTCAGCTGGGGTGTAATAATGTTGTGTTAGAAGGAATTTGAAATAAAGCCAAAGATACATCCAAAATAAGCGTCTTAAAATTTTGTGATGAGGTTAATATTTCATCAAAGATATGCCCAAAAACTGATGATGATAAAAATGTTCAAATGAAAAATGCAGGCGAGCGAAGCGAGCCCGCTGATTTCATTTATGGACGATCCAGTCGGGGGTCCAGGGGGCGGACACCCCATGCTAGACGGATATGGCGAGCGAAGCGAGCCTGACGGCTAGTATAATGATATTTGTAAGTCATTAAGTTTACTATGAGTTATTAATTGACCGAACGAAGTGAGGTCTAAGATTCAAGTCGACGGTTGGCATTTCTCCTAATGTTCAAATGTTTATAAATATATTTATATGTTGCGCATTTACGGCGAAAAGCGGTAATAGATTTCTATGAAATTTGACAGGTATGCTCCTTTTTAAATTGCACGTCGACGTATATAGAAGGTTTTTGGAAATTTTGCATTCCAAGGATAATATAAAAGGGAAAAGGAGCCTCCTTCATATGTCAATATTAGAGTAAAAATCAGACTATAGAATTATTCATCATAAATCAGCTGACAAGTGATTACACAGATGTGTGGAGAAGCCAGTCTATTACTGTATTTGTATAAGGTCTATAGTTTCAATCAAAGACATTGAAGAGGTATGCATCTTTAAGCTGGGTTTAGACCAAAGTTATTAACAAGATGGTTATAACTTAATCCTTATATATTCAATTAGATTGAACGGAAGTTGACAAACACATATGTTCATCATGTGTATGTTAAGTTATGTTCAATCAAATATAATCTAAAAGGATCGAGTTATCAACCTTTTTTCAATAAATTTGGTCCAACCGCAGCTTTAAGGTCTTTGGCTTCGATATTTTGTTTTGCAGTCATGGTATTATTATGCGTGCCCATCAGTATCAATATTCTCACATTCGAAAAAACTAATTTAATAGGTGGATAAAAATAAACAAATGAACTAAATAATGCTGGAGGAATTGTAATATTTTTGATTCTGAAAAATTAATTTTCATCAGATAGAAAGATCATCACGGAACTGGATGAATTATATCATATGGAATACAAATTCAAACGTGAACTGAGTTTGTTAACATTTGAAACAGTTACATCTGGTTCTTGTGGATGAGAATACTGCGTGAGGTCTACTGTTCACAGAACTACTAGTTACAATCGTTTCGACCTGTTGTTGGTCTTCATCAGACTGTAGGAACATACTCTAATCTCAAGGTTATGTGTGGGTCACACCTTGACATTATAGTAAATTGCTGCAGTCTGTTGATGACCAATTTTATATCTAATTTTAATACTGAAACAGTATGGATATGCAACAGAGTAATTAATAATAGTGCTAATGAGTGATTGTGACAAATATTTCAATCTATAGAGAGATTCACGTTTTAAGAACAGTCGAAATGATACAGTGAGGTCCACGTTATAATTGCAGTGGAGAAAGATAGGAGAACAACGTTGCCGATCCTCTGTCTTGTCAATGCCTTCTATAGACGGTAGCTGCTACAGGTTTACTAGTAGTTCTGTGAACCGTAGACCTCGCGCAGTTATAACGACGTCCCAAACCATCCACACTGATACACTAACTATTTATTTGATCAGATCATGCTTACACAAGATTTAATTATCATGTAACGCTTTCCGGAATTTAGCGCGAGAAAACCAGAAGACATCTAGGCGCCCAGACGAGCTGTTATAAGTTCTTTGCATCCTATTTAATAGTGCATAAAAATTGCATTCAATGAGGCATGCAATTTATAGTCTACACAGCTGCTAATTTTTTTTCGTCATATTCATTCAATCTCAGCTGTTTTCCATGTATGAAATTAAGCTGGTAAACAGCTGTTTGTAGAACAAATAAACATATGATTCTCACTACAGCATACTCTACTGTAATGAAACCTTATGTTTTCTTTACAGTCGAGTATGTTCCCTAGTTACGAAATAGGAACAGCGAAACTGCTACAATGAAACCACCTTCTGCGCTCCAGGTGGAAGTTTTGTCAACTTCCACAAAATTCCTGATTCTGGATTTGTAAACTAAATTATGTTTATAGATTTCTCCAGTGGCGCCTAGTAATTTAAAAAGTCACGGTTCTAAAAATTGCCACTTCTAGCCGACAGACTGACTGACAGATTCATGGCTGTTTACTTCTTTCCTTCTAGAGAGAGAGAGAATCACTTCGGACTGTCAGCAGTAGAGGGAGATAGCACCAAAGCGTCCCATTCAAATGATGCTGATAGTATAGAGTGACGCTCTCTATAGTGAGAATTTAAAGTAAGGTTATAGAGGATAAAAATATATAGAATAAGCTATAGAACATATAGCATAAGCTCTCTATGGTAGAGTAAAGGTGTTGTTTCTTTTAGAACACACATTCTATTAAATCTCTTTCAATCACTCACTCATTCTCTCACTGACTCTTTCTCTCTCTCTCTCTCTCTGTTAGATAACTCTCTATTTGGTAGAGAGTTAGTGGGAAGAATACTTCGGATATTCTTTCCAAAGAATGGACATTGATATGTCCAAAGCTCCGCCAATTTATGTAGATGCATAACAATATTATCTATAGTTATTACAAATTGTTTTTTTTTTCATATTATATACAGCTCAATAATAATTTTCATAATTCATATTATGTGTATTTATCTATAATTTTGCTGTATTGTAAGCTATTGTATATAAGTGTATAAGGCAGTAGTATATATTGTAATCTACATAAATAAAGTACTCAATCAATCAATCTCTTTTTTCCGTTTTCTGTCTCTATGGCCCTGAGTTTTATTGTGGCTCTATCTTTCTCTTTATCTCTCTTACTCTCCCCCGCACAACCCTTGAATAGGAGCGAGAAGGAAGAGAAGAGAAAGAAGCAGACAAAAAATACAAGAAGAGAAAGACGAGGAAGAATAAAGGTTCAACTCAAACACAGAGAAGAGACTCGACTCTAGTCGAGAGCATGTGTTTTGAAATGGTGACGTCGCGGAGACTAGAGTCGACTGGTCTGAGTGTCACCATTTGGAAACACATGCTCTCGACTAGAGTCGAGTCTCTTCTCGACCTGAGTCGCGTAAGTGTGAGTTGAGCATGAGAGGGAGAGAGGAAGAGGTAGTGGATAGGTGAGAGGAAGAGGAAGAGGAGAAAAATAAGGAGAAGAAGGGAAACAGAAAGGAGAAAAAGAGGAGGAAGAGGATAATAAGAAAAAATCTGGTGTGGCGCACTCACACAACTTTCCTTGCCGTTATGAAAATTGATAACCTGACGCTACGGTAGTGTTCCCGCGCATCACAAGTCTACTATTCAAAGATTAGATCCAGCTGGTGACAGGGAAATAACGCTATCTCCTCATAGTGAATCATTTAATAGAATCAACAGTTGCCAATAGTTTGCAATTGGATAATCACATTTTCTCGATTTTCGAGTTTATTTTTAATTTTAGGTGAAAATGTTACTGAGCATTAATTGTAGAGATTCTCATGCTCAATCTATTCCACTCGAAATTTTTGTTTAGATTGTATCTGGAGCTTGATAATTAAGAATCTAAAATCAAACTTTGTATAGATGGGGCGGATTTTTTACAGATATGGGACTTGTGGCAGTTGATAGAGCTTATCTATGACTGACTATTTCAGGTATAACTTTAATCAAAATCGTTGGAGCCGTTTTCGAGAATATCGCGAAAAACCCTGTTTTTGACAACATTTTCGCCATTTTAGCCGCCATCTTGAATCGCATTTGATCGAAACACACTCACACACACACACACACACACCACACACACACCACACACACACACACACACACACAACACACACACACACACACACACACACACACACACACACACACACACACACACACACACACACACACACACACACACAACTTTTTTGGACTCGGGGGACCTTGAAACGTATAGAAATTCATAAATTGGGGTACCTTAATTTTTTTCGGAAAGCAATACTTTCCTTACCTAGTGTAATAGGGCAAGGAAAGTAAAAAGTAAAACGAGAGAATTGAGGAAGAGGAGAAGATTGATTGATTGATTGATTGAGTACTTTATTTATGTAGATTACAATATATACTGGCTTATTGACTTATATACAATAGCTCACAATACAGCAAAATTATAGATGAATTTACATAATATAGACTAAGAAAATAATTGTTGAACTGTATATGATATGAAAAAGCAATTTGTGATATAATAACTATAGATAATAATTATATTGTTATGCATCTACATAAATTGGCGGAGCTTTGGACATATCAATGTCCATTCTTCGGAAAGAATATTAAAAAATATCCTCCCCACTAACTCTCTACCAAAGGGGGTGAGAGAGAGGATGAGGAGGAGGAGAAAAATAAGGAGAATAAGGGAAACAGAAAGGAGAAAAATAAGGAGGAGAAGGGAAACAAAAAGGAGAAAAAGAGGAGGAAGAGGAGAATAAGAAAAAAGTAAAACGAGAGAAATGAGGAAGAGGAGAAGAATGAGAAGAAGAAGGAGGAGAAGTAGAATGAGTAAATGACAAAGAAGAAGGAAAGGGATGATCTTATCACAGAGAAGTTAAAAGAACATAGTTTTTCCCATTTTTAACACATATTCTAGCAAATCTTCAATCACTTATCTACTCATCTTTTTTACCCCTCTCCTTTCCCCATCTCTTTCTCCCTTATCCCCTCTTCTTCTTTTCCTCTTTCCAACTTTCTACCTGTTTCTCACTCATCCTCTGTCTGCCTATTTCTCACTTTCACTCTAATTTTTCTCACCTTCTTCCTATCCCTCTCTCTCTCTCCATTCTGAAGGTCCAAACTTCACCGTTTCATGAGAAAGCATAAGGCTAGGCACACTCCAGTTAGTCAAGACAAGACTAGTCACGTTTAGTCACAATAATCCACATAGCTGCTTGTGACGCAACTCAAACCGTTCAGTCATTGCAATTAGACATGTCTTCATAAACAACTATGTGAAGTATTGTGACTAAACGTGTCTGATCATGTCTTGTATTGTCTTGATAGACTGGTGTGTGCCTAGCCTTACAGTAGTACCTCAACTCTCGTATATTTAAAATATAATAATAGTTTAATATGATTCACCATGTTATTTTACTCCTACTGGTGATTATTTTCAACGCCAGAACTTAAGTTGGATTTTGTTTGATTGAACACATGAATAAAGGAATCCGAATCTGAACCTTATTCTCTCATTCTATCCCCATATTCCTATCTCTCCCTATCTCTCTAATCGTGTTCTCTCCAGGAAATAGACGAGAAAAAGGGAAAAAGTTGAAAAAGGGAATTTCGAAAAAGATTAACGAGGTTGTCTGTGACACATCCCCCCTCACACCCTTGTATCCTTTCCCCCACCCACTCCTGACCATTCCACTTACCCCACTTTGTGACCGTTCCCGATTCAGCTATTTTTTGCAGCCGCTTGTTCCAAATTCCGTTTTTCAATTGTCGTACATCGTGCATGATTGACAGTTGCGATGATGCTTCGCGAGTTGACGGTCGGCCCCGCTCTACAGTTTACGACCCAATTGGTCGAATCCAATTTCATACCCGACTGTTTTGCTAACGCTAGCTGATTTGAGGAATTACTAGAACATAAATGGGAGATTCTACACAAGGAGGAGACGTGAGATAACGTTGGCTGATTTTAGGAATTATTGGAACTTATGGGTGGGTTCACACAAGAAAGAGACGTGAGATAACGTTGAATGATTTTATAAATTATTGAAACTCATGGGTGGGTTCACACAAGAAAGAGACGTGAGATAACGTTGGCTGATTTTAGGAATTATTGAAACTTATGGGTGGGTTCACACAAGGAGGAGACGTGAGATAACGTTGGCTGATTTTAGGAAT
>NC_052511.1:50595106-50602606 GCF_014356525.2 Nilaparvata lugens | reverse complement strand
GAAAATGAGAAAATTTTCCAATTGACATGTCGTGACTCTTCTGTAGCCTACAGTACAGGTTTGATTTGAGCAGGAAAGGATACTGTACTACGTACACAGTATTCCATAGGCTTTGTATGTGTGAAATTATTATTTTCAATTTTGAAATATTATTTCCCCTGTACTGTTCACGAATGATTAATGAGAATCATTTCTATGTATGTATTGGCAACACGACTTTTGTCTCCAAACATTTGAACTTGATGAAGATCAAATTATCTATGTTCACGGCGCAATTGAACTTTATCATCAATCAATTGAATCTCTTGATCAAGCAATTCGGTAACTCTCCAATGGATTTTGGGGCTCAAAAATATTTTTTTATTTAAAAACTAAACGTTTCATTTGAATATAAAATATATTATCATATTATTTTTTATGAGTACAGTTATGGAAAATAAAAGTATTGGTTTTTTAAAATCATTCCCCAATTACAACTGACAACTTTTCGATTTCAAATCGTATGTTCTCAAATTAGGAGTTGATAGTGAGCTGTTGAACGGAGCGGTCGCAGAATTGTTTTGCTCTCTTATCTCAAGTTTCCGGACGGGTCGTGCTTAATCGGTTCATTTAGTGCATGTTTAACCTAAAACGTTCTTTCGTAATAAATCGAATTATCAATTTGTTATTTATTTGTGAAATTTTTTTCAAGTGAATCGAAATATTCAAAGTTTAAATTAATAAAAACAGTATCCACCAGACGGTAGTGCTAAAAAGAGACCTAGAGCTAAAAGTTCTTTCGTAATAATTGAATTATCATTTGTTTTTTATTTGTGAAATTGTTCTCAAGTGAATCGAAATATTCGAAGCTGAATGAATAAGAACAGTATCTAACAATACTTTTCACCGGACGATAGTGCTAAGAAGAGTCCTCGTGCTAAAAGTTCGCCTGAGCTCGAAGAGATGGAACAGAAAAAGCGTGCTCCAGACCCAAGTGTTAAAGCTTCCGGTAATGTAAACTCAGACTTTATTGAATCACTATTTGACCGTTTTGAAAAGCGGTTTAGTAAGGCTATGGATGAAAAACTCGCGCTGCTAGCTACAAAGGTGGATTTAAATGGTCTAATTGAAAAAGTGAATAAACTCTCTGTCGAGAATTAACAGTTAAGAAATCAAATTGTTGCTCAAAAAATTCAGAATAATCTCATAATCAGGAAGATGGAAAATTTTGAAAATAGATCGAGAAGGAACAATATAATTTTTCGCGGGCTGAAATATGAATGTGCAACAGTGGATTACGTGAGAACTGTCAAAGACTTTTGTGTGAGTCATTTGGGGGCACGAGCAGGTACCTGGGTTAATCGAGCACATGCATTGGGCAAGAAAATAGATAACGGGCCAATCATTGCGCATTTTCCGGACGATCAGGACATCCATTTCATCACGAGAAACAGTAGGAAGCTGAAGGGTACACAGTTTGTGATTCATAAAGACTTTGCTTTCGACACAAGAAAACGACGATCAAAGCTTTTCCGGGTGCTTGGCGAGTTGAAGAAACAAGTTCCGGGAGTGAGAGGAGAGTATCGGTTGAAGTGGATCGTTTAATCGTGAATAGTCGGGTTTTCACGCTGGATGAGGAGAATGGACTGGTCTCGGAGGGAGAGGATGGGCTGCAGAAGATCGGGAGCATGTTCGATGAGAGTGTGATGCGGGCCGTGAGCGGGAGCATGTGTGATGAGGAGGAGTGAGGCGGCGAGGACGAAGACCGCAACCGCTGAGATAACGCCGTCAGTCCGTGTGAGAAGGGACAGTTGAGTATAGTAGCGTACAATGTGGCTGGATTAAGTGGTAAGATTGTTCAAGTATATAATTTTATTTGTAATTATGATGTTTTTGTACTATTGGAGACGTTTGTTGAAAGAGGAAAGCAATTGTATTTTGAAAACTGTTTTCCAGATTACAATTTATACTGGGAATTCGCAGTTGGAGAATCAAACTGAGGTAGAGCAAAGGGAGGAAAGTTAATAGAAATTAGTAAAAGAATAGAGAGTTTTTGTAAGGTAATCGATGCGCTTGAGAGGAAAGTTATTCACATGAATGCAGGACAACGGGATGAATATTATATAGTTCCAATTTACCTGAGTGGTGGAGGAGACATGGAATGGGAGAGAGAATTCAATACATTATGGGAGTTTATGATAGTGCAAGAGCATAATAGAAATAATATGATTTTAATTGGAGATTTTAACGGTAGAATAGGAAATGGACAGGACATGTCGGAATTAACAGATGTAATAGAATTGGGAAATGCACTGAGTAATAAGAGTCTATAAGAGTAATAAGAGTAATATTTTTGTTCTATTCAATATAGTAATGAAAACGTTGAATAGACCTACAAATAAGTTGTACTGTTTCTTTTTGGGCTACGATAGTGTGGACAGAGAGGCTTTATTTTTTAAACTGAGTGAATTGGGAGTGTCGACTAAATTTATTGCGATGTTGAGGAGTCTATATAGAAATACGAAGTCTCCTGTATGACATGGCGTGGAGGGTAACTTAACAGAATACTTTGAAACCAGAAATGGATTAAAACAGGGATGCGTATTCTCCCCGTTGCTATTCACACTATTTTTGAATGATTTGAGTGATGTTATTGGTGGAGGTATATTATGTTGGGCAGAGGCTGATGAATTCGCTGTTATATTCTGATGACGTGGTATTGTTGTCTGAGAATCCTCGACATCTGCAGTCAATGATAAATAAGTTAAAGGGATATTGCATAAGGTGGAATCTCACAGTGAACATGGCTAAATCCAAGATTGTAGTTTTCAGAAGAGGAGGACGATTGGGAGAAAGAGAGAAGTGGTACTATGGAAATGAAGTTATTGAAACAGTGAATGAGTACAGATACCTGCGAGTTGTTTTTTCATCAAGACTTGCCCTAACCGCACATTTTAAATGTAAGATAACAGCTGCCAGATTTGGGATTGATAGTGTATGGCGAAGACTCATTTTGAATGATGAAGCACCTCTGTCAATGAAATGTGGAATTTTTGATTCGATAAGTAAAGCAGTTGTAACATATGCAGCACAGGTATTGGGATATGCGGAGAGAGAAGAACTAGAAAAATTTCTGAGGTTGTTTGTCAAGAAAATATTTGGACTACCGTGTAATACGCCAAATTATATAGTATACTTAGTGACAGGAAAGGAAATTTTGTGGTTGTATACTTTGAGCGTTCATATAAAATATGTATTGAATTCTTTTGAGATACCTGGCGACCGATATCGAACATTGATCGCAAGGCATTGTTTAAGATAAAAGTGTGGTTGGTATTCTGAATGGAGACGGATATTAAGTGAGTTTGATATTGAATTGCCGATAACAGCGGACAACTGGCAAGCAGCAAATTTCAGGAGGGGGTGGGAAGCAACGTGGGAGAGGGTAATGGAGAAGATAAAAGCTAAAGTTAAAAGTAAGTGGCTAGAGAGAAGAGAGCGGTCACAGTTTCACAGAATCTACGCAGATGTAAAAATTGACGATGGAACGAGAAATTACATGAATGATGAGTCCAAACGGAATGTTACCTCGATGATTTTCAAGGGCCTCCTCTGGGCTATTATCGCTCAATCACGCACCGCAAAGAGATGAGGGGATAGGTATCTGTTCTATGTGCAATAGCCGAGAAACGGAAGATGCTTATCATTTCATCGGTAAATGTTCAATTTTGGGTGAAATAAGAAAGAAATATCTGAGAGGGGCGATGCTAGAGAGAGAGACAGTAATTGAGTATCTGAATGGAAAATTTTGGACGAGTCTAGTAGGATATTGAGGGAGGCAGTGGAATACAGGCGAGAATTGATAAAGGAATTCAATTTTTAGGAGTTTATAATCGATAAGAGTCATTTCCTCTTTATTGTTATTGATATCTTGTTATGTATATTGTGAAATGTACATTTTAATGTTGAAGTGGAAAAGTCTTTTTAGGATTATTATTAGAGTTATTAGCTATAAAAGTAGTATTTTATCATAAACATGAGAAGCCGCAAGACTTTATGTATTATTAAGTAGTGCTTTGATCTATGCAGATGACTTAATTGATTGATTATTCTAAGATTTTTAAGAGGTTTTGTTTTACTTATTTATTCTTTCTCTCTTTTGTTTCTGTATATTATTTCTCTTTTTTTAGATTACTGATGAATTAATTGAAAGTTGACTGTATTTTAATTCAATTTTATTTTTGTAGAGTACAAAGTAAGAGGTGACTCTATTTAAATTTCAAAGTTTTGGTTATTTGTTCGTGAAGTTAATAATTATGTTGTTTGTATATTTTATAAGTCCAGCCACATTGACGCATACAAGGTCCCTTAAGAGGGTGAATTTAAGAGTGTGAATTGCTTTTTAAAAGTTGAGTTACAATGTTTAGTTATGATAATTACGAGAAATTAGTTAGGTAATTAGTTGAGTTCGAACAAATATATTTTTGCAAGACCCAATAGCAACTCAGCATTCCGAGGAACAGATTCCATGAAATATGTAGCGAAAGAGTCTGGAGCAAAAAATATTGATAATCTTACCTCAACAAAATTGCGGAAACACATTGCTACTGTCAGCCAAATACTCAATTTAAGCTCCAACGAACTCGAGCTATTGTCAAGGCACATGGGTCACTCGCTGAACATCCACAAAGACTTTTATCGCCTTCCTGATAATACTCTTGAGCTTGCCAAAGTGAGTAAATTACTTATCCAATTTGATAAAGGAACAATATTGAGCCTGGACAAAATCTTGATAACATTGATTTGGAATTGTTATCAGAGCAAGAAACAGATGAAGAACCACAACCTATTGAATCTTAGGTGATGTATCACCAGATGCACCAATGAAAAAAACGTGCAAAGGTAATAATGCTACCCATTTTTCAAAAAAAAAAAAACAAAAAAATATCGTGAGAGAATCCTGGACCCCAGAAGAGAACAAAATTATCAAAAATTATTTTGCAAATAAAATTTTGTCTAAAGAAGTACCAGGGAAAATTGAATGTGGAAAATGTATTTCTGAATTTCCTGTTCTCAAGAAGAGATCTTGGGTACAGGTTAATCGAAAGTACACAATATCATTAAGTCTGGGAAAATGTTGTAATTTCAAAGAAGAATTTCAACAGCTGACTGCTTCTATGTTTCACAGATTCATGTCTATGGACATATTAGTAGAATTATTATTCTTGTTCATTCATTTTTGTATTTCAATACTGAGCCGATATTTAAGGCTGAATTAATTGTTATATTTTAAAATATCAATTTATTTCCTAGAAATTTGAGATCAATTGTTCATTATTCAATTATTGAAGGAGATAATTGATTTAAATTTCCCAAGTATCTGAATACCGAAGCCTGGACGAGCCGCCGAATTCATAAATGATTATTCAAAGAATCCACGACAAGGAAAATTTACGTGCGTTATCTTTTATATTTGGGGCCCCACTCTTTGCTTCGAAAAAGCGCAGTGCAAGTAAATTTCGAAATTAATATTATGGCCACGTCGACATGCGCATTTTAATTATAAAGTTCTTAGAATTCAGATTGCTTTATAAATTATAATCTTTCATAGTTGATCAACTGTCCTCTGCCGCTAGGAGAGCAACCTTGATTTTCATTTGTAAATTATTTCATTATAAAATTATAAGTTTTGTCAATTATAAAATATGTTGAAATGGTGCATTGTATCACACCATCAGAGCACAAATCTAGTAATAATTCTGTCGATGTTAAACTATTGTCAAACTATAAACCTTACTTCTTCATTAGCATTAAATCTTCACTGTCATAGCACATTCTATATTATATTTAAAATTCAGTAATTCGTCTTCTGAGTTCGATTATTTCTTAAGCCTTTCATACATTGTGCCTGCCACGTTATATCCTGTTCAGAGCCGATCAATGACAATCATTGAAATAATTGATACAAGTTTGAATATTGGAACATATATAAGTGGATGTATTGTGTGGGCTGGATCGAGATTATTTATTATTCTTTATCCTCACCTGCAGATAAATCAGCTCTTATCTGTGACCAACTTCAATCTTCAACTCAAGGGCGAGCCTTCTACTACATGACAGGCGCAGCTGGTGGTAATATAATTCCATACAATAGAGCATAAAGTCTGACAAGACTCTATCCTCGATACATTTTCCAAATATTTTCAGGTCTTAGAACCATATCTTATATTTCAGAATTTTTTAGAGGCGCAGTCCTGCAAATTATATCAATCAGAGTTTTTGCTCGACCTGTATGGTTTTATATAATTACGATTACAAGACAGGTAATAGTATTGAGGTCGCCGTACTCAGTGTTTAGCAGCTGCTACACTGCAACTTCAATTTCCAGAAATATTAATACAATCTATCTGAAATGAATATTAAGGGTGTGATAGTGTTTATGTCTCCTGCGATTCTGACGGTTGAACCAGATCTTGTATGGACTCTTTCAGTCTGGTGTTCATAACGCATTAATTCACACATTTGCTGGTTCATAACCTCAACACCGAGAACGCAATACAAGATTTGTTATAAGTGTGACGTCACAACCTGGGCATTGGCTGTTACATGTTATACTAATACCTACTATTACTTCATAGTAGGTAATAGTAATAGTAGGTATTGGTTATACTCAACCCCATTCTGAAAAGTATGAAACAATTGCCCTAACCTGTCTTGCTATTACACACAAAAACACACAAAAAGTAACTTCGATAATCTAAATAATACATAAGCGCTGCCTGCAAAACCGGAGTTTGAGTACTGGCGGCAAAAGTATCAATATAAATGTTCAATACAAAAACTCCAAAATTGAAATGAATGATGTTTCACTTTATATTCATACTTTATCAACATGATATTAATCAGTAACTATCTATAATATATATTTTCATGTATTTTTTGCAGTCATCCATTCTTATGAATAGGCTACATTATTTTAATTTTTATGTGAATAATATTTACAACAGTTTCGCATCACAATATTTTATTGTAATTAGTCATGTTCGTTTAATATTATGTTATCCTTTGCTATTTTTTATTTTGTTAGATTTTTCGCACACTTCCAATCTCTTAGTGAATGGATGCACATTCGATAATTCCAGTGAGTGTTTGATGTAATCTAAAGTAATAAAATCTTCAGCTTGGCATTCAAGTCTCAAAAATAGCCTAGCATAATTAATAATAGCCCACAAAAGTTTTACATCATAATAATTTAGTTATTGTAGTGAGGTCTATGTTTCAACTCGGATTTTCTTTTGTCTGTCTGTCTGTCTGTATGTATGTATGTAACGCGTTGATAGAATTCTATGAGATTTGGCAGAAATATTCCTTTTTCAACTGCGCGTCGATGTATTAATACACAAGGTTTTTTCAAATTTTGCATTTTAAGGATATATGAAAGAGAAGGAATCCCTCATTACTCCGACATCACTGTATATAATTGACCGAGCGAAGTGAGGTCTAAGATTCATGTCGACGGCT
>NC_052511.1:50565106-50590106 GCF_014356525.2 Nilaparvata lugens | reverse complement strand
AACATAGCAAAGCGAGAAAGGGATAGCGCTATCGGCTTTGTTAAATGATAGACAAGTATAGCAATACCATTGCTAATCAAACACTGCCATTATAACGTGGACCTAACTATAGCTTGAACACAATTCAGGAGACGCTTTCATGATATTACTAAATCTCATCTCAGTAGGAATTGTATAATGTCATCCTTTTCTTTCTTTGGAGACATTTAACAGACATTTTTCCATCACTAAATCTCATTTCTGTTGGAATTACTCTGATTATTTTATACGAGTCTCGACAAAAAAAGTTTCGGAGAATTCGAAATCTGTAATCTCAATATGCAGATTGTGGAATTGTTATTGACAAATTTCCCGGGTTTTGTAACAACATGCATTCATAAACAAGGAAAAGCGTGGAAAAATTTATGCCGGATCGTGAGGAAAACGCGAAACGTCACGTTTTTCAGGCGTGAAAAATAGTCACGTGACAGCTGAAAAGAACTCTGATGGGAACTCTGGCGGTGACGTATGATTCAACCACTCCACAAAAGATCTACGAAAACTTTCATTTTCTCTTCGTTTTTCCCCCTTTTTGCAAGCGAAAATCATCAACGTTACTTCCAAAACACTTCTGCAACCTGATAAACACGTAGAAAATGGGATGGTTTGAGTTGAAAACTTCTCATTACGTGGTAAATCAACATTGTTGTTTTGTTTCGTTTTGGGTCAGGTTTTGTGTTTGAATAAAAACTACGGATATAATTTGAGCGAGGTAACTTATTTTTAAATGTGATGAAACGTTTCTGAGAGTGAATGTTGAGACCTTGATACATTCCTCAGGAATTGTGAATGAACTTGCAGTAAAATAATCAACTTGAGAATTGACCATTACTTTTTGTGTAGTTGAGAAGTTGATATTGTGGTAATAATCCATATTGAATGAAAAAGACTAAGAAATGATCAAATTTTTATCAGAGATTGACAATGGTGTAATAACCGAAACCGTTCTTTCTAATTATCAATAAATCAGTGGTTTTTTTGACAATTTCTTAGTCTTTTTCATTCAAAATTGACCGTTAGTTTTGAAATTGTATTAGTATTGTTGTTATTCTTGAAATTCAAAATGTGGAAATTTCTATTAAGACTATACGTCATGCACATGAACTGAGAATAGAATCCTACCTTAAATATGAATACGAGTATGATTCCATAACTCTGTCGCCTTGATTTGAAAACATGATTTTCCTCATTTCAAGAGAATTTCTGAATATCTGTATCACAATATCGAAATACCTGAAAAAGAAAAAGATCTATCAGTATCACTGAAATATTATGAATTATAAATGAGACTCATATTACAGTTTCTGTATTATAGGATATTAGTCTAATATCATCAATATTGAAACTGAATAATGAATAACCAAATAAAATTGGAGACCATTGATGATAAAATTTGTTGAATAAGAGTTGATATTGTGAACTTTCCCCATAATTTAAATAACAATTTCATATGAATTTTATCACATCCACATTTTTATCCGACTTTTATACATTTCTGCAGTTTCGTGTTTCTTCAGTTTCTTCAGCTGAAGATGTTTTGGTTTTAACACAAAAATTCAGCCCTGGGTACGAGTCTAATAAACGTGGATGTGACAAAATGAATATGGAGCTGTTAATTATTATTATAAAACGAAAATCCAAATTAAATGCTGGAATTCACCCCGAAGACTTCTGTTACTGCAAATATTGACAACAGGGTAAACAGCTTGATGGAAATTCGATGAGCGCTACTATTCAAA
This sequence comes from Nilaparvata lugens, assembly GCF_014356525.2. NCBI lineage: Eukaryota > Metazoa > Arthropoda > Insecta > Hemiptera > Delphacidae > Nilaparvata > Nilaparvata lugens. The sequence goes on along the minus strand of NC_052511.1, from coordinate 50,588,328 downwards.
AATTATTTGTTCCCGGCTGACAAATAATTTTTTAATAGAAGCGCTCATCGAATTTCCATCAAGCTGTTTACCCTGTTGTCAATATTTACAGTAACAGAAGTCTTCGGGGAGAATCACAGCATTTAATTTGGATTTTTTTTAGTAATAATAATAATTAATCCATTAGCATTTGACTAATTGCAATATCTCAGTAATTTCCATTTGTAGAAAACTGTTATTTCAATTATGGGGTAATTCCACAATATCGAATCTTCAAAAAAAAATCAAATCAAATCAAGTTTTACTCTTATTAAACAGAATCTATTATCAATCCAATACTATTAAACGAGCAACTTATGTTTATCATATGTTTAGATGTTTGGATGTTGAGATGTTTATAATATGCTTGTATTTCACCGGATCTCGAAAACGGCTTTAACGATTCTCACTAAATTTAGAACATAGTAGGTTTATAATATAAAGATTCGATTGCACTAGGTCTCATCCCTGAGAAAACTCGCTGAAGGACATTGAAAGGATAATTATTATTCATCCTTGGAAAAACAGATGATAATAATTATTTCGTCGTCTGTTGGTGATGGAAGTGAGTGAGCGAGTTCATGAGTGTGGGACTGTGTCAAAATTATGACTCAGCTGTTGAATTTTTGTAATCATTCAATCAGGTACTTGGTGCCGGTTGCAAAAAAGCCGGGTTATTTTCAATCCTGATTAATTCCAGTAGATCTTTTTGAAATGGTCTTCTCTGATTTGGTTCACGTGAAGTTAATCAGGATTAGAATTTAACCGGCTTTTGTGCAACTGGGCCTTTGTGAGGGAAATTTTTGCATTCTTCTGAGAGTTCATCTCAATTTACTGTGATTAGATAGAACATTTCTGTATGAATGTTATTATAATTTCTTCTTTCGTAATAATTTTTTTATGATTTTGTATTCCAGAGCGAAGCTCGGTCCCTAATTGTTCTCTATTTTCTATATTGGTCTCTAATTTTATTTAGATATTCATTATTCTGTTTCACATTTATTAGACTTTTACTCAGGACTACAGTTTCATGTTTAAACCAACAAATCTTCAGCTGAAGAAACTGAAGAAACACGAAACCTCATACATGTGTACAAGTCTCAAAAAATGAGGATGTGACAAATAAGATAAACCTATGTTTTTTTATCTAATGATGCAAGAATTCGGTATCTGCTTATGATTTGATTTCATATATTATTCAGAAGCACTCCATCATTCTACCTTGGACAATATTGCATCTAGATGGATAGGTTCCGATTTGGAGGACGATTTTGCTGAACAAGCAAGAACTGTGACAAAGTACAGCCATTACGCTCCTAATAGACGGGAGCTTCCCGGACCAATAGTAAAACTACCGCCGTAAAACCAACCTGTACTTGACTCTGTAAACCTGCTTTCACCTGTTTTTCTTCTTTCGATCCCTCTGTCTCCCTCTTCTGAATATTATTTTCGTTTCTCTTCTTATCCTCTCTCTTCCATTATCTTTCTTGCTTCTTCCTCTTTCATCCCCTCTTTCTTGCTTCTTCTTCATATTTTTCTTGATAAACTACCGTTGTAGAACACATTTTGAACCCCTCTGAACTTTCTCATATTTATCTTCCTTGTCATTCTCTTCTATTATTATCTTTTTCGTTTCTCTTCTTATCCTCTCTCTTTCATTATCTTTCTTGCTACTTTATCTTTTATCCTATTTCTAGTTTTTTCACATTTTTCTTGATAAAACTACCGCTATAAAACACACTTTAAAACCTTGTGAGCTTTCTCATATTTATCTTCCTTGTCATTCTCTTCTATTATTATCTTCTTCGTTCCTCTTCTTATTCTTCCTGTCTCGTCTTCTCACTTGTTTTCTCCTTGCCTCTTATTTTTGGTGAATTTCCGCTATAAAATCATCCTATACTCTCCACTCTGTTAACTCTGTAAACCTCCATTTTATTCTTACTTTTTCTCTTCCTCTTCCTCTTTTTTCTGAATATTCTTCTCGTTCCTTTCCCTACTTCTTCTACTTCTTATTTCATCTCTTTCTCGCTCCATTCTCACCATCTATTTTTTGTAAAACAAACGCTATAAAATCAACCAGATGTTTTGTCTCTGTAAAACTGCATTCTCTGTTTCTCTTATCTCGTTTCCTCTGAATCTTTTTCTGAATACTATTTTCTGTTCCTTCTTATTAAATCAATCAATCAATTTTCGAAATCAATTCTATAATATTGTTGACTGTGATCATAAAACCAAATAGATCTTTTGTCTCTGTAAAACTGCATTCTCTGTTTCTCTTCTCTCGTTTCCTCTGAATCTTTTTCTGAATACTATTTTCTGTTCCTTCTTATTCAATCAATCAATTTTTGAAATCAGTTCAATAATATTGTTGGCTGTAGTTATAAAACCAACCAGATGTTCTGTCTCTGTAAAACTGCAATCTCTGTTTCTCTTCTCTCGTTTCCTCTGAATACTATTTTTTGTTCCTTCTTATTCAATCAATCAATTTTTGAAATCAATTCAATAATATTGTTGGCTGTAGTTGCAATTATAATGAACTCTCTTCTATATAATAGATCACTTCTGATTGGTGATCTATATTATCATACACAGATGGAGTGATATAATTTGATAGTTTTTAGTACTCCAAATACCCTCTTACATCTGTTCTCTTCTTACCAGTTCTTTTAATTTTGTTTTCCTATTACTCATTCAATTCCCTTCATTATTATTTCTCATTCCTTTCTCTTATGAAAATCTACTCTCACATCTTTCCAATCTAGCCTATTCTATAGCATTTCCCACTCATTATCATAGAGTTAAACTACGGTATTAATTTATGTTCTACTAGCCGTCAGGCTCGCTTCGCTCGCCATATCCAACTAGCCAGGGGGCTCCGCCCCCTGGACCCCCGACTGGATCGTCCAAAAATGAGATCAGCGGGCTCGCTTCGCTCGCCTGCATGTAGACCTCAGCGGAACCTCTGTACCGAATTTGATCTCGAAATACACCTGTTACTATATCGGCGTATCTTTGGCAAACAAAATTCTTCCACCTCAGCTAAACCTGTGTACTGAATTTTTTTAAATATATTTCCATCAATTATTGAAAAAGGTGAGGAAACGCAGATAAGCTAAGAAAACGATAATTTTGGCTAACTGGATGAACTGGTATTTTAGGAGTTCCTGGATAAATGCATTTCAATCTTCAACTTGGTGCCAACCTAACAAAGTCAACTCAACTTAATGCCAACCTGACAAAATTTTTAATTTAGTTACCAGAACAAACTGTTTCGAAGAGGTACTCTCTCTAGATTATAGTTCTATATTAACATATGGTATGGACATTTCAATTATAATTTTAAGATATTGGAATAAGAAGATTATACATGCTATAAGAACTTTAAACCCTTAAAAACCACCCCTACAGTTAAAATATCTCCAAAAGATTTCTTAGTACGCCTCTAAAAGGCCAACTGAACATACCTACCAAATTTGAACGTTTTTTGGTCCGGTAGATTTTTAGTTCTGCGAGTGAGTGAGTGAGTGAGTCAGTCAGTCAGTGAGTGAGTGCCATTTCGCTTTTATATATATAGATAGATAGAAGATAGATCACTCCTGATTGGTGATTTATATTATCAATCTATATTATCATATACAGATAGATTGGTATAATTTGATAGCTTTTTACATATTTTCGCTTCTAACCAGCTCTTTTAATTTTGTTTTCCTATTACTTATTCAATTCCCTTCATTTATTTCTCATTCCTCTCTTTTATGAAAATCTACTCTCACATCTTTCCAATCAAGCCTATTCTATAGAATTCCCCACTCATTATCATAGAGTTATACTGTATTAATTTATGTTTTATAATAACAATTGAAAGAGACTATAGTTTCTCTAAGGTATTATGCTTCCACCCGTGAATAATTTTATATCTTATTATTATTGGTAGGCTATTCCTTGAATCCACGAATTGTCGTCAAAACGACTTATGTTTTTTCTCTCATGCTGAATTTCTGTTTTTCTCTCTTTGTTTTTCTCTCTTACTCAACCTCTTTTACACCCCCAGAAGAATAATGTTTTCTCTTACTATTGGTAGGCTATTCCTTGAATCCACGAATTGTCGTCAAACACGACTTATGTTTTCTCTCTCAAGCTTGATCTTCTGTTTCTCTCTCTTTGTTTTTCTCTCTTACTCAACCTCTTTTACACCCCCAGAAACAGGGAACGTCAACTGAAAAGGACGTGAGAATATTTTTTCTTTCAATGGAGAACCCAGAACTACCCCTACTACACACGTTCCGTGTAGTTTCCCAACCCTCAGAGGCGCAGAATTCATAATTTATGGATTTACATAGCCTCTACTCAAACCTTTTACGCTTTCTCTTGATATATCTGGGGGTTCACTGCGACGTTCCATTTCTATCACACATACCGATCTGAGAAATAAAAGTGAAAGGAGAGGGGAAAATGGGAGATGAAGGAGGATGAGAAGAAGGAGGAGGAAAAGGATGAGGAGAGTGATCATGAGGAGGAGAAGGAGGAAGAGAAAGAGGAACAGGAGGAGGAGGAGTATCTGGAAGTGGAGAAGGAGGGGAAGGAGGTGGTGGACAAGGAGGAGGAGGAGGAGGAGAAAAAGAATGAGGAGAGGGATCATGAAGAGGAGAAGGAGGAGGCAGAAAAATAGGAACATGAAGAGGAGGGGTTTCTGAAAGTGGGGGGGAGGACGGGAAGAAGAAGGAGGTGAAGAAGGGGGATGAGAAGATTGAGGAGAAAGAGGATGGAGAGAGGGATCATGAGAAGGAGAAGGTGGAGGCAGAGAAAGAGGAACAGTAAGAGGAGGGGTATCAGGAAGTGGAGAGGGAGGACGAGAAAGAGAAGGAGTAGGAGAAGGAGGAGGAGAAGAAGCAGAGGAGCAGGAGAAGAAGAAGGAGAAGAAAGATCATGAGGAGTTGGAGGAGGAGAGAAAGCGTTAAAAGGAGAAGAAAGATTACGAATAAGAGGTGAAAGGAGTTGATGACGAAAAAGTCCAGCGCAAAGATATGAATGAGGGGAAGATACGGAGAGAAATGGTGAGAGAGGAGAATGAGAAGAAGAAGAAGAAGAAGAAAAAGAAAAGGAGAACAGAAGAACAGGAGAAAGGTTTGAATGAAAAGAGGAAGAGAAAACGGGAAGCAGATAGACAATGATTAGATGTTGATGAATGATCAGGGGTAAGAATAAATGTAGGAATCTGAGGAGATGATGAATAAGGAAGATTAGGAGAAGAGAAGAAGTAGGATATAAGAGCGGATGATGGATGTGGATAACAATAAATTAAAAGAGCACAAGAGGATGAAGAGAAGAATGAAAGAAATGTAGGTAAGATGAGAGAAGAGAATAGAAATGTGATAAGTGAGAGAAGGTGAGGAACAGGGAAGATGAAGGAGAAATCGAAGTGGAAAAAAGGGAAAGATGAAAGTTAGAAGGAAGCCTACAGAAAAAAAGAAAAGTGAAGAAGGAAGAAAAGAATAAGAAGTAGAGTAAGAGAAGAATATGAAGAAAAAGAGGGAGAGGAAGAAGAAGAATATGAAGAAGAAGAAGAAGAAGAAAAAGAAGTAGTGGAAGAAGTAGAAGTAGTAGTAGAAGAAGAAGGAAAAATTCCTTTTCCCTGATTTTTCGACCTTATATCACCCTGCGAACCTTATTCATGTGTAACGATATCCGCCATACCAAACTTATAATATGGACGCCTTTGCCGATTTCCGAGGCATAAATCTCTCCAACTGGCCTCCGCATTACATTCACTATAAAATCACAGCAAAATTCAGATTTTCCACGCTTTTCCTGCTTAGAAAATAAAAACATTTCCCACCACGATTATGAAATGTCGACTATAAAATGTTGGTTTGCGACTGTAACGTACCGTAGGCTATATAATTCATGTATATGTTCATGTGCCTATAATTATATAATATATGTATGAAATGAGAAGAATTCACTATTTGGCGGAGTTAGGACTTCTAAGTCCTATCTACCACTCAACCTCGAATGTACATGTTTATACATGATTTTCATTTATATATATTTATAAATTGTTTATAATTATTCCTCCTACTCATTCACCACAACCTCCCTCTCCACCTCCTCCCACTTCTCCTCATCCGTCTTCATATATGGTTGTATTATGTATATTAATGTACTAGCCGTCAGGCTGGCTTCGCTCGCCATATCCGTCTAGCCAGGGGGCTCCGCCCCCTGGACCCCCGACTAGATCATCCAAGAATGAAATCAGCAGGCTCGCTTCGCTCGCCTGTATTTTCATTTGAGCATTTTTATCATATGTTAGGACGACCCAGTCGGGGGTCCAGACTAAACGTCTGGCTAAACGGATATGGCAAGCGAAGCGAGCCTGTCGGCTAGTAATATAATATTGCCAGGAATAGCTCTGATTGAAGTAGCAATGCCCAATCAATATATTTTTCCGCGATAAATGCATTTCAATCTTCAACTTGGTGCCAACCTAACAAAGTCAACTCAACTTAATGCCAACCTGACAAAATTATTAATTTAGTTTATTTATTTACTTCATTGGCAATAATTACAGATCATAATTATAATAATTATAATATGACTGGGGGAAGACAACAGGCATAGCCCAAAACTGTCTTCTCCCAAATTTTTACAAATAAAAGTTTCAGAAAAGAATAAAGTTGAGATTTCACTTTCACTTCAAAAAGTCCAATTTCCACTTCAAAACTAATGATTAAACTAATAATTTTGAATTTTGATGATTAAAAACTGTTTAAAAACAAATATATTTCACTCAATCTCTAAAAATTGGAAATTTTTGAGCAATTTTACAAAATTTTGAGCCAGAAAAAAAACACAACTTCACTATAAGCACAGCTGATTATAAAATAGTTGCCAGTTAACAACTGTTTCGAAGAGGTACTCTCTCTAGATTATAGTTCTATATTAACATATGGAATGGCCTTTTTCAATTATAATTAAGAGAATAAGAAGAATATACATGCTAAAATACGAACTTTAAACCCTAAGGGCCAACTGAACATACCTACCAAATTTGAACGTTTTTGGTCCGGTAGATTTTTAGTTCTGCGAGTGAGTGAGTGAGTCAGTCAGTGAGTGAGTGCCATTTCTCTTTTATATATATAGATCAATATATATTTTCAACGTGGACTGCGACCACGCCCCGTTTCGGAAAGCCAATTTTTTGACTCCAGCTGTTTAAGGGCCGTTTGCACAGTGACAGTTTAAACTTAATTTCATTTCAACTGAATTTAATCCATATCAAGTCTCGTTTGTTATAATGTGGTTTATTTTGAGTCTAAATCATAATTAATTGAGGCTAGGGATTTAGTTAAGTTATAGACTTAAGGGCCGTTTGCACAGTCAAAGCTTAAACTGAGGCTAGGGCCACACGAGCGCACATAGTGCATCCGTTGCAACTTACTTTTTGCGGCCGTCGCCAATGACACCACACGAGCGTTGAGTGTGGTGCGTCAACGTCAGTTGGCTTTACGCAATGGAACCAGACGAAGCAATAACTTTTGCATGTCTCGACGTGCATTGTAGCATTTCTGCGCGGTTCAAAAATCACCGTCCGTTACGACTTCCGTTACTTGGTATCCACGTACCTCGTGTGTTGTCACCAATTCACTTCTACGCATTTCTACTATGGACGTCAAAAAGTAAGTTGCAACGGACGCACTTTGTGCGCTCGTGTGGCCCTAGCCTCAGTTTAAGCTTTGACTGTGCAAACGGCTCTTGAAGCTTTATACACACCAAACTATTTTGATCTGCAGAGTGGCAGAGCAACAGAGCACAGATATCTGAGCGTCCGCAGAGTTTGTATTCACACCAAAAAACATCTGTGGGCCAACAGAGCTTTTTGCTCTGTTCTCAGTTGCGCTCTGACTCTGGCCGAAGGAAAATGATGTCAAACCAGTATGTGCCGTGGGTGAAGAAGTTAGATAAAAAGAGAACAATAGTCAAAATGAATCATACAATACTAGGATCATATTTCATTGAAGAAAACCATTTCCACTTCAATAGCATGCCTACCAACTTCCGAATAATAAAAATACCTTTGTTCTGAGCAAATTTCTCTGTTAGGTGTTTTAGGTAATGTTTAGAAGTCGTTTCTTCAAGATTTCTGCCGATTCCTCATTTTCATTTTTTAAACAAACGCGAGCCAAATTATTAATTTCAAGGCGCAGAATCCGAATCTGAAATCTCCATTTCTACGCGATTTAGGTTTTTGATGAGAGAACTTTATCGAAAACGTCCGCTCGGATGCCTGGAGAAAATCGCTCCCAGAGCGATTCGAAAACATCTGCATGCCAGCAGAGTTTTCTCGGAGACGTCGGCTGGCCGAAATCAGTTGATACGCAGAGTGCGCTGTGAGCAACCGCATTGATTGAGCCGGCGACAGATCTTTTTCCATCCATCCATCCACAGACTCTGCAGAGCTACCGAGTTTGGTGTGTATACTACTTAAGTCTATAACTTCCCGAGCTCGGGAACCAGCCCTAGAAACTTACATTTTGCAAGAAAACTACAAAATGTTCTTCAAAATTTGAGTTTCAGAGTGTTTCTAATTTATCTGTGTCTCCTCTAACAATTAGTATTATAAAACCATATGTATGTTTTTTGAAATGTATGAATTCAGGGCTACTTCCTTGTATTTATAAAATAAAATTATAGTACCCTTTAAAATACATACCACATAATAACAAAATAGATACAGAATGGAAACTATCAATAAAACGCCAATCTAACCAATGCTTTTTACATGGCGCAAATACTACACACGTCACGTTACCTTGGGAAGTTCCAATCCTGGTCTTCTGATTGGCTCGTAGCAGTGAACGAGATCAATTGATCCGAATCATTAAAGTGATCCGAACCTACCATCGATACTATTACAATGCGGCGCTTCCTAACAAGATGGCGGATTTTTGCGACAGGGTACTAGCCAAGTTTCCATACTGTATGTATACTGTGATATTATATATGTATATAACATTATTATATAGCAATCAGTGCTCGATGTAGTTTATGAGCTATTGTGAAATATCCACTACATACTGTCAGCATAGATTGAATGAGAAACAAGGTGTGTATTTTATAAGGAGTGCTGACAGATCATGGTGGATTTCACTGCAAAGGTTTTTGTTTAGAGGGGATTCCCCCATGGGAATAATATTATGAGGGGTTTAAATGTCGTGGGTTTAATTGAGGGTTGGGAATGAGATTGTGGTTGATAGCTTTACAGAATGCGGTTTGATTCTGTGTTTAGTGTTTAAATTGAAGTTTAGATTTGTTTTTCATCTAGTGTGCTTTTGTTCTCATGTCTCATCACAAATATTAGCTACATTGAGGTTCACGTTATAATGGCAGTATTTTTCAACATTGGTTTTGTTATCATTTGTAAAAGAAGATTGATATCGTTTCCCAGCTCCGCAATGTTGCCAGATCGTTTTTCAACATTGTAGAAATTCAATAAATAGAAGAAAATACTGTACTGTTCCATACTGTACTGTACTGTGTACTGTTTCAAATTCTTTATTTGATTCATACAATAAGTATATCATCAAAATGATAGGGAGAGAAAAAATAAGGTAACTTTGTGCTATTCCTCTTTCAAATTTAGATAAGGTTACATATAGTCCGAAATAGGCTAAGTCTTGTAGTTGTTCACTTCACAAAATTTTAAGTAAAAAATGAAAATTTCTTAATGAATCATTGGAGGGTGTTTATGGAATAATATGATATGATATGATATCACAGTTTCAGACAGCTATACAATTCCTGACCAAACAATATCCTATTCCAACCATCGTTCAACAAAATCTAATCCATCATTGACCGAGCGAAGTAAGGTCTAAAATTCAAGTCGACGGTTTGGCATTTCTCTTAATGTTTGAATGTTTAAATGTTTTCGCCACACTGCACAGAAAGCAGCTGTTTTCCAGTCCCTACATAGATCTGAAAGACATTGTTGCAGACGACTCTCGTCTGACGTCAGAACAGGTTTCTTTCCGGCCTAGGCCGGAAAGAGTACCCTTTCCAGCCGCTAACATGGAACTAAGAAAGGTGATCAAAAAACAGCTGATCAAAAAACTTTTCATCATTTTGTGTTCATTATTATATAATTGAAACATTTATAATAATATCATCTTATTGTCATTTGAAAGAATAGAAAAGTATAAACTCAACCTCCCACATAATTGAACATCATCTTTTAGGTTATTTAGACAAATCAGAATAAAAACTAAAAATACTTGGACAATTACCTGATATTCAGATTACCTCAGATTTGCTAGAGCTATGACCTTCCACCACTTCTGCTTTCGGAAGTGCTTAGTGAACAACTATTCTCATATATATATTGTTTATTTTTCTGTGTGGCGAAAAATAGCGTTCGCACCACAGGCAAAAATGTTTTTCCGGCTCTCCAATCTTTTCTAGTCCTCGGCCTACGGCCTCGGACTTGAAACCGATTTCGAGCCGGAAAAGTCTCATTTTCTGCTCTAGGTGCGAAATATACTATTATATGTTGCGCATTTACGGCGAAACGCGGTAATAGTTTTTCATGAAATTTGACAGGTATGTATGTTCCTTTTTTAATTGCGCGTCGACGTATATACCAGGATTTTGGAAATTTTGCATTTCAAGGATAATATAAAAGGAAAAAGGAGCCTCCTTCATACGCCAATATTAGAGTAAAAATCAGACCATTAAATTATTCATCATAAATCAGCTGACAAGTGATTACACAGATGTGTGGAGAAGCCAGTCTATTGCTGTATTTCCATCTATATAATATATAAAAGCGAAATGGCACTCACTCACTCACTGACTTACTGACTGACTCACTCACTCACTCACTCGCATAACTAAAAATCTACCGGACCAAAAACGTTCAAATTTGGTAGGTATGTTCAGTTGGCCCTTAAGAGGCGCACTAAGAAATCTTTTGGCAATATTTTAACTCTAAGGGTTGTTTTTAGGGGTTTAAAGTTCGTCTTTCAGCATGTATATTCTTTTTCACCCAATCTCTTAATTATAATTGAAATTTCCATATCACATGTTACTATAGAACTATAATCTAGATAGAGTACCTCTTCGAAACAGTGTTAACTGGCAACTAAATTAATATTTTGTCAGGTTGGCATTAAGTTGAGTTGACTTTGTTAGGTTGGCCCCAAGTTGAAGATAAATGCATTTATCGCGGAAAAATGATTGGGCACTGCTACTTCATATATTATATTACTAGCCGTCAGGCGCGTTCGTTCGCCTATCCGTTTAGCCAGACGTTTAGTCTGGACCCCCGACTGGATTGTCCCAACATATGATAAAAATGCAGGCGAGCGAAGCGAGCCTGCTGATTTTACTCCTGAACGATCCAGTCGGGGGTCCAGGGGGCGGAGCCCCCTGGCTAGAAGGATATGGCGTGCGAAGCGAGCCTGACGGCTAGTATGGTCTATAGTTTCAATCAGGTACAGCTTGTGGATGAGAATACTGCGTGAGGTCTACTGTTCACAGAACTACTAGTTCAGGAACTAATTCATATTTTTTATCATTATGATTTATAATCAATATAATCAAAGCTTCAATGCTTCTAATTCAGCCGACGCTGACTGATGAAAATGAATCTCTCTCAGCATAACTAATTAGTAGCAAAACTACGAAATATACTGACAGTGGTTCATAACTGAACTGAGTCACATCACTAATTAGTACTGGCATAACTAGCAAATCAACTTGTGGCTCATCAATGAACGTATAGTTCATCAGCATAATATAGTTCATTATTGAACGAGTAGTTGATCAACATGTGGTAGTTCATCTATGAATAGCAGAGATGTTCCAATTAGAGAGTTTAGTATTGCAGCTGTTTCACAATAGAGCTGTGATTATTAGCTACTAACTTGCCCTGCGAACTTCGTACCACCGAAAAGTCAATGTATCTCATGTCACACTTGGCTTTATTTGGTGAATCATGGAATTTATCTGACAATCAATATCTTCATTTACATCTCAATACGGACTTCCTATTTCTTAGTCATGCAGCATTTATTATTCCAAAAACATAATTATTCTTCTTAATCAATCGGGTGTAATATCTATCAGTAAAGTGTTGAATTGAAAAGAAAATAGATTGATTAAATCAGTGTTTCAAAATGAATTCAATGTTTTCTTAGTTGTTGATTGTCAATAGATGGTCCAGGAAATATGCGATGAACGTTGAATTACACAGAATTCCATATTCTTTCCATCTTCCATTTTAGGATGAATTTGAGATAAGCTAAATTAAAAAAAAAGTAAATTATCCTGTCATTCTTCAGTAATAATTAATGAATGCAATATAAACAACTATCTCTCATAAGGTGAATAATTTTTTTCCAACATTTTCATTACAAACGTCTTGCTTCAGTACTATTACAGTGTCCCATCCCGAACATTGAATGTATGTCAGCTAATATACGGAGTATGAATAATGGTCTAAAATCACCTGCCATTTTTTAAAAAGTTAACACAACACAAGAGCAAAGTGAAATGGTTTCAAATGACTGGTTAATAGATTAAACAAAAAACACAGCGCTGTTACAGTAGGCCTAACTTACAGATTGTTGTTTTGTTCAACAGTGAGCTGAAATATTTCTGAAAATATTTTCAGCTGATAATTCTTTAAATTTTCTCATTTGAAACAAAATAAATCATTGTTATCCATCCATGTTTCATTTGCAATCAGCTACAACCTATGAGTTATTAGTTCTCTCCTCATAAAACAGCAAATTTTTGTGGTGTAATGTACTACATAAGACATACACACTACATACCACATTTCATTTAACTTTTATTCAAATTCAGTCTACACAGCTTACATAATCCTTTTCAGAATCAAATTCTCTACAACTTTTTTGCAAAAAAATTATTTGATTACTGGTCATTAAAGAAAGTTATTGGGCATCAAACGTAGAAGTCTGTGTTTTTCTACTTAGATTTTTTGCATATTTCAACTTTTTTCTCAAAAACTACTCACACTACAGCTTCCAGACTAGTTTTATTTAATTTTCAGATATCTATCTATATAAATCCAGCATAATTTTTCAAAAACTAGTCCCCAAACAATTCAGTATTGGTGTATTTCACCAGAGGCTGTAGTCGGGCGAAATCTTTCACTCTGTTAGCTCGCTAATGAAGCGTTTATGGATATATGTTTATGAGAACTTTTTTCTAATTTTTACTCTACTATCACGTATAAATTATTTATCATAATTGAGAATCACTCTGTATAAATTAGAATTGGAACTGTTTTGGGTTTAAGCCTGTGGTACTGTTTTGTAAGTTGTGTAATTTTATTCTCATTGATTAAATATTTATTCTCATTGATTAAATAAATGAATAAACATGAATCTCCATTTCTTCCTTGACTGAGGGAAGACGAAAAAATGGTGGAAAAAGAAGAAAAATTACAAAAAAAGAGTAATGAACAGGTGGAGAAGTAGGGGAGGTACAACAGGGAATTTGTGAAAATGAAGGGGACACGGAAAAATGTCGGGAAACTCGGAAAAAGGTCGCGATTAGCTTTTCCACCACCACAACGACTGAAAGGCAATTGCGGTGACACTGTGCTGGCATGTTGTAGATAATTTCATCGTTGGGGGGCCTTTGGGGGTTTATTGTTGGGGATGCAGTGAGTAGGGTTGGAAGGGGGTTAGTAGACAAGACCAGAATTGAGTTGCTGCATCAAACAATATACACACACACACACACACACACACACACACACACACACACACACACACACACACACACACACACGACACTCAACCCTCTCTTTCTTATCATTATCTATCTCTCTCTTATTATTCACATCTCCACTGACTGCTATGCTTTTCCTACACATCTTCCTCGTCCTCTTTCTACACCTTCTCCTCCTTCTCCTATTTTTCCTCCTTCTCTAGCTTCTTCTCTTCCTCCTCCTTCTCCCCCTTCTGCATATTCTCCTCCTCTCCTATTTTTCCTCCTTCCTCTTCCTTCTACTCCTCCGCCTTCTCCACCTCATCCACTTCCTCTTCTCAATCTCCTCCTCCTCTTCCTACCCAATCCCCTCCCTCCACTCACTCCCCCTCTAATCCTCCTTTCCAATTTCTTCCCACTTCTCCTCCCTCCCCATCTTATCCTTCTCTCCACCTCTCCTCCTCCTTCACCCACTTCTCCTTTTCCTTCTCCTTCACCTTCACTTCCCAATTATCCTACTCCACCTCTTTTCATCCTTTTCCTCCTTCTTCTCCTTCTACTTCTCCTCCTACTACTCCCACTCCTCTCTTTCCTCAATTCCCTTTTTATTCCTTCTCCTCCCGCTTCTCGTCTCACTCCTTCGCATTCATCTCTTCCTTCTCTAACTTCTTCCCCTTTTCCTTCTCCTCTTCTTTCCACTCTATCATCTGCTCCTCCTTCTCCAACTAATCATCTCCCTCCTTCTTCTCACCCTCCTCTTAATTCTCCTTCTCCTCCTCCTCCCACTCATTTTCCTTCTCTTCCTCCTCAATCAATCAATAAAGTACTCAATCAATCAATCAATCCTCTTCCTCCTCTTCCTCCTCCACCCCTTACTTCTCTACCTTATCCTCCTCATTCTCCTCCTCGTCTACTCCTCCTCCTCCTCCTCCTCCTCCTGATACCCCTCCTCTCGTTTTCCCATGGAATGATGTTTTGGAGAAACAAGCGTTCATTAGCTAGGGCCAAAGCTCTGTAGATGACATGCGTTGGAGTTTGTGAAAATATCTCCCCTCCATTCCCCCTTGGGGTCTAGAGATTCGTGATTAGAGGGAGGAGGGGAGAGGTTTATCACTGGTCACCCCTCTCCACCTCCTCCTCGTGGTGACACTTCCTGGCGAGACCTATTTTGATAAGGGATGGCAAATAGGGGTGAGTGACTGCTGTAGAATATGTGTGAGGTAGTGTGTGTGGTTTTGGCGTGCTGGCATTGTCATTTTTGGGATAAGTTGGGATGAGTTTGGGGTAGTGAGGAGGAGGAGGAGAAGAAGGAGGAGGAGCAGGAGGAGGGGTGGAGAAGTAGGATGAGAAGCAGAAGTAGGAGAAGAAAGAAACAGAGAAAGAGACACGAATCAGACTAGAATTGATAAACAAGGGTAGCAGTGGTCATCATGTCTTTCTGGATGAATTTCGAGAAAATTTACAAGGAGAACGGTGATTGTAAGAAGAAGTGACAATGAGAAGAATTGATAAAAAGGATATAAAAATATCGAGAACATGTTGGGAAATGGACACAATGAGAGATAATTATATCGATAAATAACTGTTTCAATTCAATTTCAATTTATTAAAAAAACACACAAAACAAGACAAAACAAAATAACAAAGAATTACAAAAGAAATAAAATACAATAAAATGTTACAAATGAAAAAACGATGGGCTTTGTGTTGGGTGTGTTGGAGAAGAGAAAAAAAAGAGAGGAAGATACGTAGCCACTATGGTTTCCCATGTAGGCGGGCAAAGAAGAGAAGAGAGGAGTGATGAGAAAAAAGGAAAGGGAGAAACTGGGGGGAAGAAGAAAACAGAGAATAGGTACTCGAAAAAGGTAAGCGAGTCCACTGAAAAATGAAAAAAAAATGAAAAAACATGCTGGAGCAGAAATCTCAGTCATATATCTAAATGGAAGAAGAAATTACTGTATGTCCAGTTTTTTATATCCAGTTTAATTTTTCCGCTGATCTTATTGTCCATGAGAAAGTGATTTGGAATGAGGTTTATTATTTTAGTACCTTTGTAAATTAACTGCCCCCTTATACATTCAATATTCGTGTTATAGGTTACATATTTGTTAGCAGTGGCCCTTAGATTATAATAATTAAGTGTAGAGTTTATTGTGAGAGGAAAATCGGATCTATATTATATTCAAGTACTCAATTACTGTTGAATGAAAAAGACTGAGAAATTGTCAAAAACCACTGATTTATTGATAATTAGAAAGACCGGTTTCGGTTATTACACCATTGTCAATCTCTGATAAACTGAAACCGGTCTTTCTAATTATCAATAAATCAGTGGTTTTTGACAATTTCTCAGTCTTTCTCATTCAATATGAATAATTACCACAATATCAACTTCTCAACTACACCAAAAGTATACGATAACTGTCACATTTTGTTTATAGCTCTGGTGTAAACGCAGCTCAACAGTGGGTTCACACCAAAGTTATTAACAAAATGTTTATAACTTGATCCTTATACATTCTATTAGATTGAACAGAACTCTACAAACACAGAATGTTCATCATGTGTATGATAAGTTATGTTCAATCTAATAGAATCTGAAAGGATTAAGTTATGAAAACATTTTGTTAATAACTTTGGTGTAAACGCAGATTAAGGATACTCCTTGTACTATTTTTCTCCCAAATTTAGATAACATTTTAAAAGTCCGAAATAGGGTCATGGTTTCACATTTCTAAAATTTAGTCCATTTTCACTTAAAAATAAGAAAAACTCAAAATTTTAAATTTTGACGGTTAAAAACAGAATAGAAAACAAACAAACAAATCACACTCAAATCAC
Source organism: Nilaparvata lugens (assembly GCF_014356525.2). Lineage (NCBI taxonomy): Eukaryota > Metazoa > Arthropoda > Insecta > Hemiptera > Delphacidae > Nilaparvata > Nilaparvata lugens. The sequence goes on along the minus strand of NC_052511.1, from coordinate 50,571,732 downwards.
CATTAATTGGAACATTTTTGCGTAATTTGACAAAATTTAGAGCCAGAAAAAACACAACTCACTATTCAGAACAGCTGATTGTATGATGAGGAGGAATATCTATGAATATGAGGTTATTGCAATGTACATAAGTACGTACACTAGAGAAAAATAACTTGAGAATCCTCTGTTGTACAAAAAAGTAAGCAACTAGTCAGATAATAGTAGTTGGTGTGTGAAAAGAGAGCCGAGAGTGACAGAGAGAACCAGAGAGTGAGAAGATGAAAATGGGGTTAATATAGAGAAAGATAGAACGGAAGGGAGAGGAGGATATCGAGTGAGAGAGAGCGTGATAGATAGAATATCCGCAACTAGTCAGATAATAGTAGATGGTGTAAAAAGAGAGCCGAGAGTGACAGAGAGAACCAGAGAAAGAGAGAGATGAAAATGGGGGTAATATAGAGGAAGATAGAACGGAAGGGAGAGGAGGATATCAAGTGAGAGAGAGCGTGATAGATAGAATATCGAGCAACTAGTCAGATAATAGTAGATGGTGTAAAAAGAGAGCCGAGAGTGACAGAGAGAAACAGAGAGAGAGAGAAAGATGAAAATGAGGGTAATATAGAGAAAGATAAAACGGAAGGGAGAGGAGGATATCAAGTGAGAGAGAGTGTAATATGGAAGTGAGAGGAGGGAGATGGATAGAATATCGAGCAAACAAAATTCGCAAAATGTTGGTAAACAGAGGTTGCTATCTTGCAGCTGTCAAATACTACTGTTGTCACAAGAGCGATCAGTTTGTATATTGGAGCTGGCAAATTGCTCCAAAGTGTTGTTTTGGAGGGGGTTGAATCGAGGGGTGTTTTTGACGGCTGGTGAAGGGGGGAGGAAGCTCAGATTAATGCAGTTGAACAACAAGTGAATCAAATGTTGTTTGTGTTATCAGCGACATGACAACAATGTCGTGGCTAAGTTGGTCAGATGGTCAAAGTTGATACAGTTGTTGTTGTCATTGATACGAAATCAATATAATCTGGATCCAATGTTGCAGCAAACATAATAGAATTATTGATGGAATCTAATAGGGGTTGCGAACTATTTTGTGTGACGTATCGTTCAGTTCGTAGTATGTGTTACAGCGTGCTGTACCCCCCGTGATACAAGAATTTATTTCAAAAGTTATACATCCAAATTTTATTTATTTATATAAAAGCGAAATGGCACTCACTCACTGACTGACTGACTCACTCACTCGCAGAACTGAAAATCTACCGGACCAAAAACGTTCAAATTTGGTAGGTATGTTCAGTTGGCCCTTTAGAGGCGCACTAAGAAATCGTTTGGCAATATTTTAACTCTAAGGGTGATTCTTAAGGGTTTGAATTTCGTCTTTTAGCATGTATATTCTTCTTCGTATTCTTTTAATTATAATTGAAAAATGTCCATACCATATGTTAATATAGAACTATAATCCAGAGAGAGTACCTCTTCGAAACAGTTGTTAACTGGTAACTAAATTAATAATTTTGTCAGGTTGGCATTGGGTTGAGTTGACTTTGTTAGGTTGGCACCAAGTTGAAGATTGAAATGCATTCATCGCGGAAAAATTGATTGGGCACTGCTACTTCAATCAGAGCTATTCCTGGGAATATTATATTACTAGCCGTCAGGCTCGCTTCACTCGCCATATCCGTTTAGCCAGATGTTTAGTCTGGACCCCCGACTCGATCGTCCCAACATATGATAAAAATGCTCAAATGAAAAAATGCAGGCGAGCGAAGCGAGCCTTCCGATCTCATTCTCGGACGATCCAGTCGGGCGTCCAGGGGGCGGAGCCCCCTTGCTAGACGGACACGGCGAGCGAAGCGAGCCTGACGGCTAGTAATATAATAAAGGAAAGAACTGGCTTATACACATACAGGATTATAGTCTAAATAGATATATTTTTGAATAATACAATCCTAGAAATATATTTGAGAAACATGAACATTCAGTCCAGTAAACGAAACATTATAGAGGGAAATATTATTCATTTTTGAATCAAGGATTCTAAACTTCTATTTGACCGGTGTCATTTTTCCCAATAATCCAGGCAATGAATGCTCAAAAAAAGGGTAGAAGGAAAAGTTTAGAACACAATATTTTTGACCTCACAGCTCTTTTAAGGATAGTGAGGGGCTAAACATATCAAAATTCCTCACTCCTACGCCCTGTACTAAGGGGGTGGGGGTGGTTTGAAAGCACCATATTTTGGTTTTTTGCACATATCTCGAGCAATATGCATCTTTCGGAAATTTTTGTCGAATACAAAATTGAAGCTTACAAATTAGCCTACAAGTTTAATTTGTAATATTTTTCCATATCTGTTCTAGTTTTTCAGGTATGAGCTCTGAAAGGGGTCACATTTTGCAGATTAACAGTACCAGTCCGATTTTTTCATCTATTTGGCCTAATAAATTTTTATCGATTGATTAAAAGAATCAATCAGTGCTAGTCATACGCTTATCATCATCATCCACGGCTCTACAATCCAAAACGGATCTTGGCCTCCTCCAGCAATCGCCTCCATTCTACTCTGTCCATGGCAGCTCGTCTCCAATTTCTTACACCAAGCCTCCTTGCATCTTCAGTGACTGAGTCCATCCATCTCAGTCTTGGTCGACCAGGGCGTCTTCTTCCTTCCATGTTGTAATTCATGATTCTTTTAGCCGGATATGAGTCATCAGCTCTTTCAACATGGCCTGCCCACCTGAGTCTCCCTACTTGATAATAGCCAGTGCATTGGTGTAGCCGTACATATCATACAGATCCCTATTCTTTCTTCTGTGCCACACTCCATCAATTGCACACCACCGAAAATTCGGCGTAGAATCTTTCGTTCGAAAATGTTGATCATATTCTCATCCAGTTTTGTTAGGGTCCATGCCTCACTGGCATAGGTCAGCACAGGCAGAATCAGTGTGCGGTAGATTCTTATCTTTGTCTCTCGGCTCAAATTCCTTGATCTGAAGTGTTTGTCATACGCTTATAGAGCATCATATTCTCTTCAATTTCATGTATTGTTTCATTACTTTACCTCATATTCCCTTCAATTTCATGTATTATTTCATTATTTTACCTACCTCCCTACGATTTTTGTAGCCGAGTGCAAAATCGACGCATCATCACATCTGAACTACTGGATTGATTAACTTGAAATTTTGCATATAGATTCTTAATCGAGGATGGTTATTGACCTGTCTTCAATTCTTCAAGATTACAGTACGTCAAGTTTTTAGTTTGTCACGTGACCCTTGTGAGACACGGGTCACCTGATAGTATTATATAAATTTTAGTGAATTTATTTTTATTGACTTCAAGTTTTTAGTTTGTCAGTTGTTTTGAACAGACCCTTGTGGGGCACGGGTCACCTGATAGTATTATTATAAATTTTAAAATTTTAGTGAATTTATTCATGAACTTCAAGTTTCCAAAATGAGTGAATCCAAGCTTCTTTCAATTCTCATGTTTCATGCTCCTCTTCTGAAATTTATTGTAAGATCCACCTCATTCTCTACCACGTCAGAATTTGTCGAATGAGAAGCATTAATATGATCCCTATGAGAGAACCTGACAGTTTAAAGTGAATCTGACCGTAAAAACCTTATTGCTCTCAAAAAATACAAACTCTCCATTTATTTGTCTCCACAGCCTTGTTTTCATTAGTGGTAGAGTTCCCTGGGCAAGTACTAACTATCTTGTGAACTCTCCCAATGAAAACGTTCATGGTAGAGTACTAGTTTTTAGTAGAGTAGAGTGGGATAGCACCGTGGGATAGTACTCTACCAATTGCCTTCCCCCACCCCCGCTCACCGCTCAACTCTACCACTTCTATGCTAATGAAAACAGTCTCCAGCTATAGTGTGGCCCACGTTATAATGGTAGAAGATAAAGATAGAAGAATAGCGATGCCAATTCTCTGCATTAATTAATTATATTTCTACACCGTCAAAAACATAATTGGCATTGTTGTGGACCTAGAAAAGGATAGTACCACCGGCTTTGTCGAATGATAGAAAAGGATAGCAAAACGAAAGTTGATCAAATACTGTCATTATAACGTGGACCGCACTAAAGAAGAGTAGAGTCGTGCCGTAGGCTATCTAGTTCAAGAAGTATTGTTATTATCAAGAAGTATTAATTTATTAAAATTTAAAGTGTTAATTTATTTAAATGTTAATAAGTGTTTGTGTTAATTTATTAAAACATATTGAAATATTAAGGTTAGTTCTGTTCGCTAGACAACACACTTTGCCTACTATTCTAATTGTAGTGAAACAGTTATTCGACCAAGTAAGTAGAGTAGAGTTAGCTCGGTAGAGTTAGTATGCCGGTTACTCGACTACTAACTCTACTAGTGAAAACCAGGCTTACATAGCTATTTTGCATTTCATGCGTATACACAAAGACCTTAAGAGATATAGACCCACAATGCCTATGCCTTCCCAATGATAGCTCTTACTTGAAATTGAAGGCCGCCATCGGGGTATTTAGCACGAGATATATTATTATATATTTGTAATACTATAGATCACAAAGGCATTGGTGGCATTGGTATGTAATAATCTTATGGGTTGCCCCTCAATGGCGGATTTCAATTCCAAGTAAGACACTAGCGCTGCATGTGAGTCTATGCATCTGTAAGGTTTTTGCGTATACATTGTAACTTGACTGTATTCGAAGTTTTCTAACCTTGTGAACTGTGAAAAAAATAAGAAAAATATAAAATAATAGCTATATCCAGCTGTGCCTAATGGAAAGTTGTGTATATTTTTGGCTTTAAATTTTCTGAAATTACTTAATTCATTCAAAGTGCGGTGATATTAAGGCAATATTTGACTATAATTTGGTATTCTAATCATTCTAAATTCAAAAATATTAGCTCATACATATTTTTGGACAGAACTTTGAACTTTAACTTCCTTCAGTAAGAACATAACTAATTTTGTCGGACATTTTATTATTATTTATCAAAATTTGGGAACAGAATAGTTTGGGCTATGCCTGTTGTTCTATCCCGATCATATTCATATGATTTGTAATTGTATCAAAAAATAAATAAATAATTGTGAATAGAGAATAATTGTCAAGTAATAATATTAATCCAATAAAAATCACAATACAAGAAAATCGCCACTGATACTACTATTTCTACACTGGAGTACGCATTCTGAAAACCCCTGAAAATATAATAATGTATGCTAAGCAATTCCCATTCTGAAAGGAACCCCTCAGAATAGCAATAGCCCTACCATTGTTAACACTGAATATGCAATTTCCTCGTGGGGCTGGGGGCAGCACGAAATTGCATAGCGGATACATTACGGTCCAGTGATTTATCGACAGCACACTGAGGAGTGAGCTGAAAATTGAACGGACGAGTTATTGGCGCGGAAATGGAAATGGCGGCGAATCACTTTTTTACGAGACAGATACGGAAACACCTGTATATCTGTATATAAGGGTGGCCTTCTATATATGTTCTTCACTTTTTATATCTGTATATAAGGGTGGCCTTCTATATACTCCTCACTTAAATGAAATATCCGGACAGAAACGGACCGGACCGGATCGGACCGGACAGGAAAAGACAGGACAGGACAGGACAGGACAGGACATGGACAGGACAGTACATGACCGAACCGGAACGGACTGAACCGGTCAGGACAGGACCGGACCGGACAGGACAGAGCAGTAGAGAAAGATTAAGCTTTGCTTGAGAAATGTCAAAGATTTGGCACAACCAGCTATTATACAGGATGAGTTATGCATCTGCAATCATAAAAGTTGCAATTTTTCAATTAGCCACATCTCCTGAACGGGGAAGAATAATTCAAATCCGATTCCAGATTCGTGTTTCTCGCATCAGAAAGCATAATGTCACGAAGTTTGGCGAAAACTGTATGGTTGTGTTTGATGGTTATATTTATGTCAACAGCACAAAACGAGCAGAGCAGAAGCGAAGAAGGCTCACAAAAACCTCGGTTGACATAAACTTTCATAAAAATAGGCACAACAGTCCAACAAAAGCATTTTCCAGCTAATGGAAAGAATAAAGCAAGACTGATCGACATGTTGATCTAGAAAATGTTTGAAACAAGTATTGAAACCAATGTTGCCACCGGAGATTCTGATACCACCATTGTGAGGTGTGGTTTGGATAAAGATGTTCTACATACAACTGTGATAGTTGGGGAGGATTTTGACTTGATAGTAGTCCTCATTGGATTCTTTATGAAGCCAGGACGTCAAAAAAAAGAGACGAAACTGTTTTCAGTAAAAAAACTCCAACAGCTTTCATTCGCCAAGACGATCCTCCTTCTCCACAGCTTCTCCGGATGTGATACAACCTCGGCGATACATGCAAAGAGCAACCTGGGAATGTTCAAGATTCAGGCTTTACTGATGCTTTCAAAAATGCCAAGTAGCGAAGTTTTTTCAAATTCTTGTTGTGCAGAGAGCATGGTATGCAGCCAAAAACAGTTCTCGCCAGCCTATTCAATAGTCTCTGGTGATGTTGAATTGAATTGAATTGAATTGAATGAATTGAATTGAATGATGCCTTATTTTCGTAGAGAGCGAAGGTAGGGCGCAGTCGGCCCTCTCTA
>NC_052511.1:50561395-50565006 GCF_014356525.2 Nilaparvata lugens | reverse complement strand
ATATTGGTCCTAATGATACACTTTTTCGCGTCTCAATTGAGACCGTAGCTTCTGCTATTCATTAGTTTTGCTATGGAGGGTTTATTCAAAAGACTGTATGTTACTAATGAATATTGGCGTGGCAGTTCTAGTGAAATATTCTCTTTAAACTTTCAGAGCTCCTTACAAGTAGAATGAATGCTTATCATTCGATCTATGAAAGCAGTTTGTTTTTTGATCCTCCAAAATTATTTCTTTTATATGTGGATATTTCCTATTTTAGGGACAATGATGTGGGATATTTCTCCTATGTTTGGTTTTGAAGCATCTAAATTTGAAAATCTACTTTGTGAAAATAATTAAGGACTGAAAATTTTGTGAAGTGAACAACTACAAGACTTAACCTATGTTGGACTATGTGTAACCTTATCTAAATTTGGGAGAGGAATAGCACAAGGTTACTTTATTTTTTCTCTCTCTATCATGTACTTATTGTATGAATCATAGGTTCGAAGTACAGTATATCTATATTCCCTATTCAATCAATGTGGCAGTTCAAAGTATATTTAATATAAGTAAGTCTCATTAATTAGTATTTGAACTCTTTCCACTACGGTCTTTGTTTAGAGTGGTTTTCGAACTCCCTCACTCTATACGTATTTGGCCCGGCGCCATCAATTACTATGAATTGAAAACTACTCACTTACTGTAACTTCACTCACTGAACTAATAATAGTATAGAAGAAAAGATAAAAAGAGATAGATCAGGGTCGTGTGTAAGGGATGTACGAATTGAAAGGCAAAACAAATGTTTAATAGAATTTATTATTGAACTTTAATTTATATGAATTAATAAAAAATTGATCAAAAATATAGTATGATTTAGAAATAAATACAAGATGATTAGTTTCGAAATATTACAGTTCAGTTTTATTTTATACAACAAAATTTAACAACAGTTCCTATTTTACAGGTTACTTGAAAAGTATTATTAATCAAAATATTGAACAACTCTAGTTAAAAATATGATTATAGTCAAAAATAAGAGAAGTGATAAATTTTAAAGAATGAATATGATTAGGGGAGCCTTGCTTTAAAAAAACTATTTTTGTGCTTAGAAATGAATTCAACTGTAAGCTTCAAGAAAGTAATTAAGATTGTGTCTTTAGATATGAATTGAAAAAGAAGTAATAATTAAGTTTGCTCTTTACTATAATGCTATAAAATTTGATACACTTATTTGGGCTTTTAGGGTGGGGTGGTGTGGATTTGAAATAAGAAATTGAAAATTCGAATACAATCTTTACCTGGCTCAGTCAATTCCTATAGGATAATGAAGTCTGAAACCAAAACTCACTCCTACACTGAACACTGTCCAAAATCCAAGAGACTAAAGAGACCCAACGCAACTAAACTGCAAGACAGGGTCTGCCTGTTTTATACTAGAACCTCGATTCTCCACCCTCATCACCCTCGCCATCTAGCTCCGCCCCTCTAGCCTCGCCTACCCCACTCAAGCTATATTCTGCTTACAAACTGGATTCAAATATCAATTTAAATTTACTATGCTGTTTATTATGTTATCCTTTTAAACTAGGGGCTCCCCTTCATTTTAAAACAAATGATATTATACATTTTACCAATATTAAACTCTAAAGTTTGGATACTGACATGTTGAATACATTCTCATCGAATTTGATTAATACAGTGATCAATCTTATAAATCTAATATGGAAAATACTTCAATATAATACATGAAATGAACAAAATACAATGTCATACAGTACATAATTACAATTGAATTGAATAAATCAAATTAATAAGACCAATTAATTAAGCAGGTTTTTATACTCATTGTATAACTATACTAATTGTCAACATGTTTCAACAAACATACCTATTCTATTTACAATTTGTCCTTAGTCTAAAATCCGGGTTCACTAACTTGATTAGCTTATAATATTATTAATTATATTCATTGTACACATTATATTTGTTGAATACTTTATAATTATAGCCTAATCTCTTCATACCCTAGTTTTTAGTGAACATGTACTCGTTTCATGAGTTTTGGTTTTATATGATCATCATTCAAATAATAATTGATCATCAAATAATTGCTTCATAATATTCATATGCTGACCACGTGGAAAATTGTAGCATATATGCTAACCACGTGGTTACATTGTAACTACATATCTATATATTCTACTACTCTCTCACTATATATATCTATATTGCTATTCACAATCTTCATTTACCTGCCATCAACTTATGCTATAGATATATATACAAGGGTTAACACAAAACACAGTGGGCCATGTGGTTTCTATTGTAGACGTGTCTGTGACTGACGTTGGGAATACAGTTAGCAAGTTTCTATGAAAGAATGATTTTGTTTCAAACTATTTTGAAAAGAATAATGACCCCTTTCATCAAGCTAGGTAGGCTATTCAAATGCATTCTCAATAGTTTCAAGAAACGGTTCTTTTTAATTCTATTCTAGCTCTCGAGCGTTCTATTCTTGAATACAATATGTCCAGAGCACGTGTTACAACAAATAACAGAAATCTACAATTTTTAAATTTTAGGAGAGTACGTGGTCGCCATTTGTGGCTCATATTACAGTACTTTGAATTACACTCATGTTTTGACAAACATGTTTGTCGAAACATTTTGGGCCAATTTTTCCATGTTTGACAAACAATGTTTGCCCGTAGCCCGGGCGTGTAACAAAACAAAATATTTGTAAGTTGGGGGAACTGGTTTTATGTTTTACAGCAAACACTGAAAATGTTTGGAAAAACAGTAATTTTTTGTTTGACAAACAATGATTGTACAATGTTTGTCCCTGAGTCCCTCAACAAACATGTTTGCCGAACATGTATGTCAAACATTGTTCAGTGTGACCGGCTTTGAGGCGAAATACACATTACAGAAAGACGTGTGTAGACGGAGAAATTCCTTCAAAGGTGGTCGAGTGTTCCGACACACCATACTTCCGTCTGTACGTCTCAATATGACTTCTCCCGTCTGCATGCAGACGTTTGATTTTCTTGTTGTCTGTATGCTAATGGGTGCGTTTGCTTTTAGTCAATTCTAGTACTGATGAATACAGCGTGTTGATGTATTTGTACTATCAATAACAATGTCCGACCTAATATCAGTTATCATTATTCATTTATGAACAATAATACGAAATACTTTGTGGACTATAATAATATTGATCATAATATCAACTCTATGACATGAGTTTCAATTGGTTTATTGACTTATTCAAGTGAATGCATTTATTCAGTTTGGACAAGAAATTTTCTCGAATTAATAATAATAATATCGAGTGACCTGGCTAGCTCAGGTCTGGTGACAGAGTTTTCAGGTCACAACTGATCAATTTCAGGGCCTCTGGCATAACCTGACTATTGCTGTTTAGGCAGTCGGGACCGACGGCTTAACGTGCTCGTGTTCACACGGGAGCGGCCCGAGATAAATATCTTGATATTTTTTATATATAATTTTAAATATAAACGTATTTATAATTCTCGAATTGACAGGTATGAATAAAAATAGGATTAATACAAAACAATAAGTCAACGAAGAAATTAAAATCATCAGAAAAACGACATTATACT
>NC_052511.1:50416395-50556395 GCF_014356525.2 Nilaparvata lugens | reverse complement strand
AACCTCATATTCCTCTCTACATATTTACAAACCCATTCTCTCTCTCGACACTTTCCTCTCCCTCTCTACCAAATTTTATCCTAACTTTCCTCCATACTCCTTCTCTTACTCCTTTGGTTAAGAGTGAGTGAGAAGGATATTTTAAATATTCTTTCCAAAGAATGGACATTGACATTTCCAAAGCTCCGCCAATTTATGTAGATGCATAACTATAGCTATCTTAACATATAAGCTATTTAACATATCTATAGCTATTACCAATTGCTTTTTTCATATGCAGTTCAAAAATCATTTTCTTAGTCTATATTACGTAAATTCATCTATAATTTTGCTGTATTGTAAGCTATTGTATACAAATGTATGTACGAAATGTACGTATGAAGGAGGCTCCTTTTCATTTTATATTATCCTTTATATTAGCCTCCTTCATACGCCAATATTAAAGTGAAAATCAGACTATAGAAAAAATATTCATTATAAATCAGCTGACGAGTGAATTATAAATTGCATGCCATGGCGCATGCAATTCAATATCTCAATATAACTTGGTAAAAAATCAGCTGCTGTGTGGACTATTGAATTCTTGCCACTTTGAATGCAATTTTCATTCATTATTAAATGAACTATTGATTGCATGCAATAACGCAGCAATTACAAATAATATAGTATTGTCTCTCGACCTTTCTCTGCTTTGAACTCGGGCTGACCTGTTGCCAGTATGTCTTAAAGGAGATCAGCTTTTGATGTTTGCATTTTTGATACACCAACCCCAACAACCATTAGCCGTTTTCACACCGATATCTCGCCGACACGACATACAGACAGAATTTACTCTGATGGACAGTATAAGAGGAGGCTGTGGTTTATAACTGCGCGAGGTCTAGTGTACACAGAATTATCAGTATAATGATTAGCTATCCTATCATCAAATTGCCCTTATTCGCTCTATTATGTATTCTCTTCTCTTTCCAACCACTATATCATTCTTCTTCTATACTTCTTGAACATCTTCTTCCTTTTCTTCCTTCAACCTTTCAATTCTTCAATCTTCTAATCTTGTTATAACTAGTTAGTTGTATTATGATGCTTAGTCAAATCAAATCAAAATCATTTATTCTTCAAAAAACAAATTTACAGTATAAAATACAACACTTTCACAAAACTTGTCTAACCTAATCCTTATATGACAATTTACAATACACATTGAAAGAAACAATCCCTGCCAAGGTTTACCTGAGCGCGGAATGAGTCGCTATAAATAACATAATAACAATATCGAGGAAACAGGATGTTGAAAAACTACTCTATAAAAAAGAAATTAATATTAAATATACAGACAGTTGAAGTTAATTGCAATAATTCGTGAAAATAGAAATGTACAAAATAAATTACAATATTGAACAGCAGCACACTCATGATTATAAAATGATGATAATCATAGCATATAATTTATGTAAACAGTATCCACTATGCTTAGCAATTTGAAATTCATATACAATATAAAAAGAAATGGAAAATCACGTATTTAAATTCATAAATCAATTCAAAAAACATTGAAAATAAGAGGGAAAGGTATCACTACAAATAATACATTATTCAATAGTTACAAAAAAGTTTGATATTTGTTATTTCTAAAGGTTATTATAACTTTGGAAGGAGAAAATCTTTGATCAATACAGAAAGTATAGGATCTATAGTAAATGATTTTACTTGTATCAAAATAGTTTTTCATTGAGCTTGAATGCTACAATATTTATCCAATACATGCCTAGTTCTACTGTTTAATCTGAAATTGACAAAATCAAAAGGTATAATTATGATTCAGTAGTCTTTAAGCTACAAAGACAAACTGCCTACAGCACACGTCTAACACTGTACGATCATTCTGAAAAGTAATGCTAGATGGTCTCAAATCATACATAGTCTCTCGCGAAGTCTGAAGTTATTTTTGTTTTTTATTATATATAAGAGAAGACTCTTTGTATATAATTGTCTGACAGTTAATACTTCGAACTCATTGAAAAGATCACTGCTGGGGTACGTCTTGGTTTGGAAGTAATTGATTTGATTAAAAATTTTTGTATGGTGAATAATTTATTGAGATGGATGTTTCTGCTCCTCCCCAGGCTATTATACCATATTGCAGTACTGATTGGGCATAAGCAAAATAAACTAGACGAGAAATATCTTTATTCTTAGCATACCAATATTGTAAATTTAAAAATTAGATACCTCAAACTTCGACATAAGCTATTTATCTGTACATCACATCTAAGATGGCGGTCAAGAATTATGCCAGGAATTTAGTTTTTGTAGCACTCGCTATTATCGGGCAGTCACAGTTCACCAATCTGTTACTAAGACAGGTATGTGAATGAATTTTAATATTGTTTGATTTATTAGGTTGGCCGTTTGATTTGGAGAGAAGTTAAATAAGTACTTTTTGTGGTGTTTATGTCAAAGTGTGGTGATCCAAGTATGCCTTAATTTTACTGAGACCATTTTCACTAACTCTTTTCATGTCAAACTACAAATTACATGTCAGATACATGTCAAATTACATGTCAGTATATAACTGTATATTATAATACTAATTTGAGTAGGTAAGACGATGCAAGTAGGTGGAAAAACACTTTAAAACGTACATTATTTTCCGAAATTTTCGGTGACTGAGTCACCTTCTTCGATGGTTGTTCTAGTCTACTATGATTTAAAGTGTTTTTTCACCTATTTGTATCGTCATACCAATTCAAATTAGTTATATGGGTATAAATATATAAATTATAGGTTATTTTAATATAGTGAATATTATAATTAGGTATTAGTTTTAACACTTTAAAATGTTTCCTGTTATGTGCAATAACTGTATATTTGATGATGTACTATGCATATTAATGTATACAATGCATTATTGTCTGAGCGAAGTGAGGTCTAAGATTCAGGTCGACAGTATTGCATCTCACTTCATGAATTTATGTATACTGTAATGTATGTTTGTTCCGCATTTACGGCGAAACGCGGCAATAAATTCCCATGAAATTTGACAGGAATGTTCCTTTCTGAATTCCGCGTCGATGTATATGTTTCGTGAGTTTTGTTAAATTTTTCATCTTGTGGATATTATTGAGGGAGAAGGAGATTCCTTCATACTTCAATATTACCGTGAAAATCATACCATAGAATTATTCATAATGAATCAGATGTCGAGTGGATTATTACTTGCATGCGATTATTAATAACTTTATTCCTCATTCATTTATACAATACGTACATTATCAAAATGATAGGGAAAAGAAAAATAAGGTAAACTTGTGCTATTCCCCTCTCAAATTTAGATAACACCATAGAGAAACAATAGCGTAAGTAGATATCCCACGGTATAGGGAATTTATGTCTCAACTTATACTGTTATCTCAAGCCGATTACTGTCGACTATTGTCAATTTTCACTGTTCTGTTGGGGTGATAGTATATGAACGGCACAATTTGAGAGTCTACCAGCGTCACACAGCTGCATAGGAAAGAACTACGTGAACTATCGGCTTGGAATAACAGTAAAAGTTGCGACATAAACGCCCTATACCATGGGATATCTCCTTATGCTATCGTTTCTATATGATAACACATAGTCCGAAATAGGTCAAGTCTTCTAGTTGTTCACTTCACAAAATTTACACTCCTCAAGTATTTTTCAGAGTAGATTTTCAAATTTAGATGCTTCAAAACTAAACTATAATGACCTCAATATAGTCAAATTGAATAAGGTCAAGTCATTTCATAACTGTCAGCATTGAATGAATAAGGAGCATTGATGTTAATCACACTTAATTCTGACAGTTTGAAGTGAATCTCACTATAGGGACACCCTGGTCAGTATTAGTTGAACGTGGAAGTATTGGTTTCATCTATGAGGAAAGGTGACAATTTACTGTGGATCTCACAACACAGTGAGGGATACCCTCGTGTAATAAACAGAGTCAGCGATTTTCGGTGCGGCAAAGTGGATTTGTGACTCAGGGGAGTGGAAGTTTGCGCGACCGCCATTAGAGGGATTTTTCAACTGGAATAAAAATGAATGAGGGTGGTGGGTTAGGAGTTGGGGTGTGGGTAAAGCTATAGGAAGAGGTGTGTGATGAATGTGTGGTTGGAAGAAAATGGGAGAAAAATGGGAGAAATGTCGTCAAGGGGGGAGGGTCCGTGAGGGAAGGAATATGGAGGAAAGTTGTGATAAAATTGGGTAAAAAGGGAGAGAAAAGTGTCGAGAGAGAGAATGGATTTGAAAATATTTAGAGAGGAATATGAGGTTGAAGAGAATAACAAAGAATTGATTGATTGATTGAGTACAATATATACTGGATTTTACACTTATATACATGATTGATTGAGTACCTTATTTATGTAGACTACAATATATACTGGATTTTACACTTGTATACAATAGCTTACAATACAGCAAAATTATAGATGAATTTACGTAATATAGACTAAGAAAATGATTTTTGAACTGCATATGAAAAAAGCAATTGGTAATAGCTATAGATATGTTAAATAGCTCATATGTTAAGATAGCTATAGTTATGCATCTACATAAATTGGCGGAGCTTTGGTAATGTCAATGTCCATTCTTTGGAAAGAATATTAAAAATATCCTTCTCACTCACTCTTAACCAAAGGAGTAAGAGAAGGAGTATGGAGGAAAGTTAGGATAAAATTTGGTAGAGAGGGAGAGGAAAGTGTCGAGAGAGAGAATGGATTTGAAAATATGTAGAGAGGACTATGAGGTTCAAGAGAATAACAAAGAATGAGAGACTGTCGTCAAAAAGGGGTCCGTGAGAGAAGGAGTATGGAGGGAAGTTGTGATAAAATTGGGTAGAGAGGGAGAGGAAAGTGTCGAGAGAGAGGAATGGGTTTGTAAATATGTAGAGAGGAATATGAGGTTGAAGAGAATAACAAAGAATGAGAGATTGTCGTCAAAAAGGGGTCCGTGAGAGAAGGAGTATGGAGGAAAGTTGTGATAAAATTTGGTAGAGAGGGAGAGGAAAGGGTCGAGAGAGAGAGGAAATGGTTATGGATTTGAAAATATGTAGAGAGAAATGTGTTGTTGGAGAAAATAGGAGGGAAAATGGGAGAATGTCGTCAAAGAAGGAGAGAGAGAGAAGGAGTTTGGAGGAAAGTTGTGATTAAATTGAGTAGAGAGGGAGAGGAACATGTCTTGAGAGAAAGAATGGTTATGGATTTGAAAAAATATAGTGAGAAATGTGTAATTGAAGAGAATAGGAGGAAAATGGGAGAATGTCGTCAAAAAGGGCTCCGTGAGAGAAGAGGTGTGGGGCAGAATTGCGATAAAATTGGGTAGGAAGGAAGGTGTGGGGAAAAAGGAAGATAATTGGAAAGGAAGGAGAAATTGAGTAAAAAGAAAGGTGTGGGGAGAAAGAAAGGTGATTAAAAATGGTGTAGGGAGGTGATAAAATTGTGTGGTTGAAGAAATAGGAAATGGGAGGATGTCGTGGAAAAAGAATTTGGGAGATAGGGAATGTGAAAGAAAATTGTGATAAAAATGGGTGAGAAAGAGAAAGGTGTGGAGAGAGAAGTGTGCTGGATTGCTGGAGATGGATAGAAAGGAAGATTGGATAATGGATTGCAAAAGCATTTAAAAAATACGGAGATTATGGAGTATGCAACTCGGAGTTTGATCAAAAGTTATAAAATAATACAAAAATGAAATGATTTCGAGAAGCAAATGAGAGATTAGATTAAAGTTCTTCATCTACTGGCTTATACACTAATTTTCATTAAATGACAGTATTGCTAATTATTAAACTAATTTTACAAAATATAAAAATTAATGAGAATAGAGATTGAATGCAATTTGAATAACGATGATATAATATTGTGATGTAGCTTTATAAATCGGCGGTGTTCCAACAAATAATTGTTGATTCTCTGTAAAGGATATGAAATAATATCCTTCTCATCAACTCACGACCGGGAGAGAGAGAGATTGATTGATTATATGCCTTTATTAGGGCGGAGTTAGGACTCCTGGTCCTCTCTGCCACTCAAGCCTTTACAAAAGAAGAAAAATTTACATAAGAATACAGAAATATAAGATTACATATTATGTAATAAGATTACATAAGATTAATATCAGTAAATAAAACTATAATCAAAATACATTACATATAATAGAAGAGAATTTTAAACTTAATTTATTAATACAATTGGAAACAATATTTCAAATTCCACTAGATAAATCCTATAGGAAAACCTATCAGAAATGAAGATCTAATCAAGTTGCCATTCACTCACACATGCACACAAACCAACCCTAAAAACAAAGATTTTACAAAGTATAATAGTTATCATAAAACAATATGAGGTGAAATATTTTTGTATCTGTGGTTGCATAAAAAGTAAAGGAGTTAAATTCATGTAGATTGATACAATGTAAATGGACAATGGAAATAAAGCTGAACCCGACCCAAGCCTAATCTGCGCCACCAGATCCCAGCCAATTCAATACTGCCACGCCAAACAGAGCTCGATCGCCAATACTCTTCACAGTTGGAGAGATTGATTGATTGATCGATTGATTGAGTACTTTATTTATGTAGATTACAATATATACTGGCTTATACACTTATATACAATAGCTTACAATACAGCAAATTTATAGATGAATTTACATAATATAGACTAAGAAAATAATTATTGAACTGTATATGATATGAAAAAGTAATTTGTAATATAATAACTATAGATAATTATATTGTTATGCATCTACATAAATTGGCGGAGCTTTGGACATATCTATGTTCATTCTTCGGAAAGAATATTAAAAATATCCTCCCTACTAACTCTCTATCAAAAAGAGAGAGAGAAAAAGAGAGAGGTGAATGTTGGAGTAGATACCCCTGATATCAGTATAAGAAGAAATGTGTGAAAAGTGAAAAAATACATGTGAAAGCTGAGAAATGATAAAGAAAATCATTGGAGAAAACAAGATAAGGAGATGAATATTGAAACATCAAATAATGAAGTACAAAGAACAAGTTACTTTTAGAACAACACAAGCGGAATAGATGTGAATAACTCGTATGCAAGTAGTTGAAGATTTAGGTTTAGGATAGAGAATCAGAATAATAAGTACCCGAAAGTGGAGAAAGATGTTTAGAAAAAGGTTACAGAGTTGCTAGGCAAAAAAGCAACGAATCCACGTAAAATGAGAAACTGGAAATAAATAGGTGGAGACCTGTGATGGATGAGAGTGAGTGAGACGGAAATAGTGTAATATGAGATAAGAGAAGGCTCTGGGGAAATTCGTTGATTTTCACATGGCTCCGTGACCACACATGATAACATATACATGTCTGCAGTTACGTAATGAGGTTTTCTGATTGGTTATTCGGTGAACGCGAAGAGGCACACACTTGCATTCATTATTCACGGCACACTCTGTATAGTGAGCTGGCATGCATCGGCCAATAGGCACAGATCACTCTATGCAACTCGCTAGACTGCTAGATCACTCTATAGTAAGGTCCACGTTATAATGACAGTGAATAAAGATAGAAGAACAGCGTTGCCGATTCTCTGCCTTACTTAATTATATGTCTACACTGTCAAAAACAGATTTGGCATCGTTGCGGAGCTACAAAAGGATAGTACTACCTGCTTTGTCGAATGATAGACAAGGATAGCAACATCAAAGTTTATCAAATACTGTCATTGTAACGTGGACCTCACTATATGTACGAGGGTCATTCAATAAGGGTCTTTCAACAATGTAGAATTTAATTTCAACAAAGTATTTCATCTTAATTATGAGAATTCATTATGAAATTATTGAAAAATATAATTTATTGCTTAATAAACTATGATTGATTATTTTAAACGAGAATGGACAAATGAACAGTTGTTGATATTACATCAATAAATCTGTATCAGCTACCGTCTATAGAAGGCATTGACAAGACAGAGGATCGGCAACGTTGTTCTCCTATCTTTCTCCATTGCCCACGGATTCCACAATATTCATTAAAACCAATATTAAATACATTGAATTATTCAATCCTTGTTTGATACACATGCTTATGATAAGATACAGATTTGCGTGTAATATGATACACATGCTTATGATATGATACAGATATGTGTGTAATATCATAGAGAAACTATAGCGTAACTAGATATCCCATAGTTTAAGGGCGATTATGTCGCAACTTTTACTGTAATCTCAAGCCGATTACTGTCGATTGTTGTCGATTTTTACTGTTTTGACCGGGTGAGAGTGCATGAACGGCACAATATGAGAGACTACCAGCGTCATAAAGCTTCACAGGAAAGAACTACGTGGACTATCAGCTTGAGATAACAGTAAAGGCTGCGACATGAACGCCCTATACCATGGGATATATACTTATGCTATTGTTTTGCTATGGTAATATGATACAGATGCTCATGTTTTGATACAGATGTGCTTACAATATGATACACAATCATGCTAATGATATGATACAGATGTGCAAACAATATGATACACATGCTAATGATATGATACAGATGTGCAAACAATATACAGATGTGCTTACAATATGATACACATGCTAATGATATGATACAGATGTGCAAACAATATACAGATGTGCTTACAATATGATTACATGCTAATGATATGATACAGATGTGCAAACAATATGATACACATGCTAATGATATGATACAGATGTGCTTACAATATGATACACATGCTAATAATGTGATACAGATGTTGAAACAATATGATACACATGCTGATGAAACGCAACGCTAGCTCTTGCTTAAACAAACCAGGTCATCAACAGTATAGAACTAGACCAATACTAATTTGGTTCGAAATTTCATTAACAGACTCAAAGGGAAACCTAGACAACAAACAATATAATCAATAATGAACCCCCAAACAATGATATAGAATGTATTCTTGCATTTGAATCCACACCCTTTATAGGACAACAAATAATACAATCAATACAAACATCCCTAGCATTCAAGATCTACCTATTGAAATTCTAACGTTTCACTCAAGTTGACCGTATGCCCTTATTTGTATTCTGGAATACTCTAGAGCTGAATATACCTCTCCCTAACAACATCAATTCATAACAATTCCGATAAGATTCATAGCATATTATTTGAACTTACAAAGCAGCTCCAAGTTCGATATGCAGTTTTGAAACAAAGTACAACTTAGCTTGATAGCTTTGTATCATATCAGTGTCTGAATACACCTTCCTTAGTGAATAGTGTCAGAAACAAATAATCTATAGTAAGGCCACGTTATAATGGCAGTGGAGAAAGATAGGAGAACTAAGTTGCCGAACCTCTGTCTTGTGAATGCCTTCTATTGACGGTAGCTGATACAGGTTTATTGATGTTATATTAACTGTTCATTCTCGTTTAAAATAATCAATTGTATTTTGTTAAGCAAGAAATTATATTTTCAATAATTTCGTAATGAGTTTTCATAATTAAGATGAAATATTTTGTTAATAATTATTATTAAATGAAAAAACTAAGAATCACAATATCAACTTCTCAGCTACACAAAAAAAAATTAAATTACATTGTCAAATGTTGTGCGTACAATACTTTTAATACTACATTGTCAAAAGACGATCTGGCAACAGAACAAAGCAAGAAAGAGACACTACTATCCGCTTTGTTGAATGATAGACAAGGATGACAATACCATTGCAAATCAAACACTGCCATTATAACGTGGACCTCACTATAGATTAATTATATTTATCTCTACTCCATGCTAGTGTGTATCATTTGTGGTTATTCCAGTAGTGTGTATCAAACCATATTCCTTATTATGTATCATGTCATAGAGAGAATGGATAATTGTTAATGGAGATTGAACAGTACTGGAATTGAAACATCAATTTCTCCATGATCACGTACTTGTGTATCACATTGTAATGTATATCTGTATCATATCATGAGCATGTGTATCATATTTAACGCACATCTGTATCATATAATGAGCATGTGTACCATATTGAACGCACATCTGTATGGATAATTGTTAATGGAGATTGAACAGTACTGGAATTGAAACATCAATTTCTCCATGATCACGTACTTGTGTATCACATTGTAATGTATATCTGTATCATATCATGAGCATGTGTATTATATTTAACGCACATCTGTATCATATAATGAGCATGTGTATCATATTACACGCACATCCGTATCATATTATGAGATGTGTATCATAAAGTACAGACATCTGTATCATATCATGAGCATGTGTATCATATTGTCCGCACATCTGTATCATATCATGAGAATGTGTATCATATTACACGCACATCCGTATCATATTATGAGAATGTGTATCATAAAGTACAGACATCTGTATCATATCATGAGCATGTGTATCATATTGTACGTACATCTGTATCATATCATGAGATAACCTTCAATTTAATCCTTGACCAATACAGAAGACCTAACCAATGAGTTTCACCTTCACGAACAATACTCTTATCAATTTAAGTCAGAATAGAATAGCTTATAAGTCTTCAACCAGGTGCTATGGAAAATGAAAAATATATATTTATATATCATGAGAATGTGTGTCATATTGCATGCACATCTGTATCTTATCATGAGAATGTGTATCATGCTGTACGAACATCTGTATCATCAAGTAACGGAGCAGTGTGTGATTACGTAACCTTATCTTTTGGACAACATTAACATTTTATCAAAAATTTGGAGAGAAAAAGTACAGACTCAGCCTAGTTTTTCCTCCAATGTCATAATTGTATTATGATTAGAGTATTTTATACAATAAATGAATTATTATCATATCATGAGAACGTATTATCATAGAGTAGCAATAGCGTAAGTAGATATCCCATGGTATAGGGCGTTTATGTCACAACTTTTACTGTTATCTCAAGCCGATTACTGTTGATTATTGTAGATTTTTACTGTTTTGACCGGGTAAGAGTGTATGAACGGCACAATATGAGAGACTACCAGCGTCATAAAGCTTCACAGGAGAGAACTACATGGACTATCGGCTTGAGATAACAGTAAAAGTTGCGACATAAACGCCCTATACCATGGGATATCTACTCATGCTATTGTTTATCTATGGTATTATTATATTGTACGCATATTATGTATCAAATGAGCATGTCTCACATGTCATCTATGTGACACTGATTCATTATTCATGTGAGATCAAGTAGTGCAGGTAATGGTCGACCATATAACACCGGATCCACACACTAGGCCATACATGACACATGGCACATATGTGGTGTCATACTTGGATCACATGACACATAAGTGGTGTAACAGTTGGATACTTGTTGAACAATTGGTGCAAGATATTCATACTGGTCTTCCGGTTTAGGTGAGAGAAGTTTTGGTTGAGCAGAGAAGAGATTCACACCAGTTTTCCTGTTGGGGTATTCTGTTATGTGGTGATGGAAAGAGAGGGTGGAATCGAGTGTCTGTCTTTATTTCTCGCCTTGGAGAGCGAAGTTATAGGGCTCATTCACTTTATTTCCATATGATCCATATGTATCTTGAAGTAACGAGGCCTTCTGTTCTCATAATATTCAGATTAGATTCAGCTTATCCAAATCAATTACAATAGTTCTCTTTGTTTTTGTGTGTTGTAGGTCTAGATAAATTGAAAAATTGGAAAGATACTGATTTAGATGATATCGTGGAGAAAAGATAGCACAGATATATAGTTGAGGCTAGTGGACTTCACTATAGTCTCATTTTTCGGTCGTGTGTTGATGGGAAGGATCCTCTTCCGAGAGTCGACAGTTATTTTTTTTGTTGAAACACCAGCGATTTATGTAGGTACTTTACGATATTATCGATATTCGAATTGCATTCAATCTTCATTGTGATGGAAATGTGTGTTAATTAAGAGAGGATTCATTGAACCAAGCATGCTTGCATAGGAATGATGCACGTGATGAATCATGATGAAAAAGTGCTTCATATCACTACAATGCTGATTGAATAAAACACATTTTATAATATATAAAGGAATAACTGGCTTTTACACGTACGAGATAGAGAATTCATGAATGAAGCATCATCACGTTCGTCTCACCTACTATAGTGAGGTCCACGTTATAATGACAGTATTTGATCAACTTTGGTTCTGCTATCCTTGTCAATCATTCGACATAGCCGGTGGTACTATCCTTTTCTAGGTCCACAATGATGCCAATTATGTTTTTGACATTGTAGAAATATAATTAATTAATGCAGAGAATCGGCATCGCTATTCTTCTATCTTTATCCACTGTCATTATAACGTGGACCTCACTATAGATTGATGAACTTGAAATTTTGCACATGGACACAGAATAGATACAGAGTGGGAAGTGTCAATCAAACAATGTCACGTCACGTGACCTTGGGAAGTTCCAATTCTGGTCTTCTGGTTGGCTCGCGGCAGTGAACGAGATCAATTGATCCGGATCAGTAATGTGATCCGAACCTCCCATCAGTACTATTACAATGCGGAACTTCCTAACAAGCCGAGTTTCCATACTGTGATATAGATTCTTAATTTACCGAGGATGGTTATAGGCCTATCTTGAGTTTTCAAATATTCAATTTAGCAGTTTTTTATTAAACCCTTGCGGATTAAAACGGGTTACCCACTAACTGACAATAATTGGCTTGAGTTGACAGTGAAATTTGAAACTTCAACGCCCTATACCAATTCATATATCCTCCTATGATATATAAACAAATTAATATAAATGCTTAGTGAAAAGATACATTTTCTCTATGATTATTAAATTTTTACCATTTGAGGAGAATCATAATCGGTTCATATAGTGTTGTTCTCGTACAGGTTGGATTAGCAACCAGTTTAGAGAATTTACTCAATGGCTTTATAAACGACTTTGTTTCAACTGAAGAAAAACTCTAATAATAAAAATTCTCTAATAAAACTTTTGACTTTGTAGCCTATACTTTCAGCTCTCCATTACAGCTTTCCAAACAACAAAACCCACAAAATCCAATCGTTTATTCATGAGCAGTTATTTTCGAGAAAAATAAAAATACCTCATCAGGCCACAAAGCGCTTGCCAAACACAGCAAAAATCTTTCTTTGAAGTGGAGTGGAGTGACGTTGGTCTCTTCTCTTTCTCTCTCGTCCTTGCTTTTCCACATTTCTCTGTTTTTGTTTTCGTGCAGCAGCTGGAATGATCCGCGGTTTTCACGAATTTCCCGAGCTTTTCGTCCGTTTTAGCGTTCACTTTTCAATGAGGTCACATTTTAATTTCCTTACAGCCGGAGAAAAGTATGATTCTCTACTTCTGCTTCAACGTCACAATGTTTCTTACCTCCACTTTTTCCTCAAGCTTCTCCTTTTCTCTCTTAAATTTTTTCATCTCTCTCATTCTTGAGGTTGAGTGGTAGAGAGGACTTAAAAGTCCCAACTCCGCCCAATAAAGATTTTTTCATTTCATTTCATTCTTTCTCACCTTCACATTCTCCTCTATCTTCTTTTTTCATTCTTATTTTTCCTCTTCTCTCTCCCCTCTCATTCTTTCTCACCTTCACATCCTCCTCCATCTTCCCCCTTTTATTTTCAATTTTCTTCTTCTTCTCCTTCCCTCTCTCCATCGTTTTCACTTTCATATTCTCTCCTTTATTCTTAATTCACATTCTTTTCCATCTTCTCCACTTCAATCTTAAATTTCTTCTTCTCCTAATTCTTCCCCCTTTCCTTCTGTTGCAGCTTCACATTCACCAACGTCCTCTTCTTCTCTTTTTTCTTCTTCTTTATTTCCCTCTTCTCCTGCTTCTCTCTCTCCCTCGTTTTCACCTTCACCTTCTCCTTCGTCGTTTTCTTTTTCTCCTACTTCTCCTTCTTCTTCACCCTCTTCTTCTCCTTCTTCTTCTCCCCCTTCTCATCCTCCTCTTCCTCCTCCTTATTCTCCTACTTTCCCACTCCATCTTACTCGCTCTCTCCCTCCTTCTCCTCCCCTTTCTCCTTCTACTCTCACCTCACCGCCCCCTCTCACTCATCCTCCTCCTCCTACTCCTCCTCCTCCTCCTCCTCCTCCTCCTACTCCTCCTCCTCCTCCTCCTCTTCATCCGTCCTCTCCTTCTTCTCCTCTTCCTCTTACTCATAGACCTCCTCCTCTCACTCCTCCCACTCCTTCTTCTTTTCTCTCCTCCACCACCGTCTCATCATCCTCCTTCTCCACCTCCTTATTCTTCTCCCTCTCCTCTTAATCTTACTCGCCCTCTTCCTTCTCCTCCTCCGTCTCATCCTCCTCCTTCTTCTCCTCCTTATTCCTCTCGTTCTCCTACTCATCATACTCCCCCTCTTCTTCCTTCTCCTCCTTCTCTTCCTCCTCATCATTCTTCCTCTCCTCATCATCCGTCTCATCCTCCTTATTCTTCTCATTTTCTCTTCATGTTACTCGCCCCCTTCCTCCTCCTCCACCGTCTTTACCTCCTCCTTCTCCTCATCCTTATTCTTCTCCCTTTCCTCTTCATCTTACTCGCACTCTTCCTCCTCCTTCTCCTCCTCCGTCTCATCCTCCTCCTTATTCTCCTCCTTACCCACTTCATCTTACTCGCTCTCTTCCTCCTTCTCTACCTCCTCTTCCACCTCCTCCTCCTCATTCCTCTCCTCCTCCTCGTCCTCCTCCTCCACCACATCTTCCTCCTTCCCTACCTCCTATTACTCCTCCTCCTCCTACTCTTCCTCCTCCTCCACCCCATCCTCCTCAATCTTTTCTTCTACCTCCTCCTACTACTCCTTCTTCTTCGTATATCACTTGAAAAACTTCGTCGTTGCAGCTTTGCCGCGACAAAATTGAATTAGTCCGACTTTTTTTTCCTTTTCAAAAATGAGAATGTTATCAGTCGGCCAGCTCTTTTCATAATCCGAGTTCATTGAGACGAATAATAATCGAATGCCAGGAATTGTGTTTGCTCAGAGCTGAGATATTTTGAGTCAGTTAAAGATTGTCAGTAAAAACTCCTGTTGAGTTTGCTGTTTTGTCTTCATTACTCTGTAAGATATTATTGAACACGGATTGCAGATTAAATTCGATGGAAATAACAATATGGTGAATAGCTCGGTAACTTCGAACTCTTCAAATGAACTCAGAACGACTTCGATAGAATAGAAACCTTGAGAATAATCCGATATAACCCTATATTATTCATTATTTTAAACTAGTAGTTCTGTGAACAGTAGACCTCACGCAATATTCTCATACACAAGTACCTGATTGAAACTATAGACCTTATGGAAATACAGCAATAGACTGGCTTCTCCACGCATCTGTGTAATCACGTGTCAGCTGATTTATGATGAATAATTCCATAGTCTGATTCTTACTCTAATATTGGCGTATGAAGGAGGCTCCTTTCTCCTTTTATATCCTCCTTGGCATGCAAATTTCCAAAAACCTTGTATATACGTCGACGCACAATTGAAAAAGGAACATACCTGTCAAATTTCATGAAAATCTATTACCGCGTTTCGCCGTAAATGCGCAACATATAAACATTTAAACATTAAGAGAAATGCCAAACCGTCGATTTGAATCTTAGACCTCACTTCGCTCGGTAAACAAGAGTAAACCGTAATTAATTATTATTAAACGAAAATCCAAATTAAATGCTGTAAATCACCCCGAAGACTTCTGATACTGCGAATATTGACAACAGGGTAGACAGCTAAATGGAAATTCGATGAGCGCTACTATTCAAAAATTATTTGTCAAATTAATTATTAATTCATTGGCATTTGAATAATTCCAATATCTCAATAATTTCCATCGGTGAATATCTGATATCACGTCAGATGCACCGGTATCATTATACTCTATAGAAGGCAGTGGCAAGACAGAGAATCGACAACGCTGCTCTTACTTTCTCCACTGTCATTATAATATGAACCCCACCATAGTTCAGGGCACCCAATTCGAAGTTGATTGCATCTCAATCTGTTATAAATACAACGCTCAACGTTATCTCTCATCATCAATGTAATTAGAAATTAAAAAAAATTCCATAGATAGATCTCTTTCATGAATGTAAAATTTCAGTGGCAGTGGCAAGATAGAGAATCGGCAATGCTGTTCTTCTATCATTCTCCTCTTCCATTATAATGTGAACCTCATTCTATATCAGGGAATCCAATTGAAGGTTGATTGTTTCTAAACCAATCATAAATACAGCCCTGAATATAATCTCTCATCATCAATGTAATTCGAAAATTCAAAAATAATTCGTTAGATCTCTTTAATGAATATTTCTTGATTACTTCCCAATATCGGGGCACTGAGCTTCGCTCGTTATTTATTTATTGATAAACAGAACACAATTCTCCAAAATGATTGGGGAAGGACTGAAATATGCACAGCCCAAAACTGTTTCTTCCCCGAATTTTGATTTATACACTATAAGCTGTCCAAGAACTAGGTTATGTTTCATACACTTGAATTCTGGTCCAATTCCCAGTCCGAACATTTGAAAACAGAAAAGTTCCAATTCAGATTGTTAACAAAAAAAATTGAATGACAAAATAACCCTCACTAATCACTTGAAACTGTAAAATAATGATTAAATTTAAAAATTCTGATATACTTCAATTCAGAATGATATACCATGTTATGTCAACAAATAAAATATTTTTATCAAGTTGATTAAATTTCTTTTTTTCTTTTTTTTTGTGTAGTTGAGAAATTGATATTGTGGTAATTATTCATATTGAATGAAAAAGACTAAGAAATTGTCAATAAAAACCACTGATTTATTGATAACTAGAAAGACCGGTTTCGGTTATTACACCATTGTCAATAAATCAGTGGTTTTTTGACAATTTCTTAGTCTTTTTCATTCAAGATTAAAATTTCCCCGGCAGCAGAGTGCATCTGCTAAAACGTTTTATGGTTGAAGAGTTAAAAGAAAATTAACTTTTTTGATGAATTTGGGAACATCGCAAAAATATGTTTCAATTTTGAATATAATTATTTTTTTATCAGTCATGAATAATTTTATCTTTCAGACCCTTAAGGTTTCTTTATTTTTACTTTCCTTGCCCTACTACCATAGGTAAGGAAAGTATTGCTTTCCAAAAAAAATAAGGTACCCCAATTCCAAGTTTTCTATACGTTTCAAGGCCCCTGAGTCCAAAATCATGATTTTTGGGTATTGGTCTGTGTGTATGTATGTGTGTGTGTGTGTATGTGTGTGTGTGTGTGTGTGTGTGTGTGTGTGTGTGGTGTGTGTGTGTGTGTGTGTGTGTGTGTGTGTGTGTGTGTGTATGTGTGTGTGTGTGTGTATGTGTGTATGTCTGTAAACACGATAACTACATTCCTAATTAACCGATTGACTTGAAATTTCAAACTTAAGGTATTTATACCCTGAGGACCCGACACAAAGAAATTCAATAAAATTCAATTCAAGATGGCGGAAAAAATGGCGGATAATTATTAAAAACCCATGTTTTTCACGTTTTTCTCGAAAATGGCTCTAACGATTTTCTTCAAATTCATACCATGGATAGCTATTCATATGCCCTATCAACTGGCATAAGTCTCATTCCAGGGAAAATTTCAGGAGCTCCGTAATATTCTTGAGAAAAATGGCGGATAATGACTAAAAAGCCATGTTTTTCACGTTTTTCTCGAAAACGGCTACAACGATTTTCTTCAAATTCATACAATGGATAGCTATTCATAAGCCCTATCAACTGACATGAGTCTTATTTATGAGAAAATTGCAGGAGCTCCTTAATATTCTTGAGAAAAATGACAGTTACTAAAAAACCATTTAATTTTCACGATTTTCTCAAAAACGGCTCTAACGATTTTTTTGAAATCCATACCCTGTATAGTTATTTATTAGCTCTATCAACTGACATGAGTCTTTTTCCTGGGGTACTAATAAGGGGTCCACCCAATCCTTGAGAAATGGACTTTGTAACCTCCTTCTTGTGCATGAGGTAGGTTGGTACACGGTTTTTACTTTTTCTTCTTCCATATACCGTGGGTAAGTAGAGCAGTTTATAAAAAGAGCACAGTCATAGTCAAGATATTTCATCTGTAGAACAGCTGTTTTGACGAATTTCAAAAAAAAAATCATCGAATTTCACAATTTACATAAAGGAAAAAGTACTCTGAAAACAATATTGTATATACACATATACATTAGTCTGATCGTAGTTGCAAATATGTTGCCGTCAATCGTCATTATGTTATTCCCCTAAATTATTCTCGTTTGATAATGAGGCTTATAGTTCAATGAGCAAGGAAAGTTGTGTGAGTGTACCACACCAGATTTTTTAGTTCGTGTTTATATTTAACAGCTATACGTCAGTTTATGAATTTTGGGGATGAGATATTTTGATTCTCCACAGATGCACTCGCTCACTCACTTTCATTATCCACAGACGACGAAAGTCTCACCTGTTTTTCCAAGGATGAATTATCCTTTTAAGTCCTTCAGTGAGTTTTCCCAGGGATGAGACCTAGTGCAATCGAATTTTTATATCATAAACCCACTACAGTACTATGTTCAAAATTTCGTGAAAATCGTTAGAGCCGTTTTCGAGATCCGTTGAACATAAATAACCAGATAAATATAAAAATATATACAGAAATTTCTCGCTTAATATAATTGGATTTAAGTAGGCTATTCCTTGCTGTTAACTCATCAATGTAATTCAAAAATGATTTGATAGATCTCTTCCATGAATGTGAAATCTCCAAATTGATGTTCTTTCAAGTATTGCTTGCTGTTAAGTCAAAATGTAATTCAATAGTTATTTGTTTATCTAGAGTGAAAAGTACGACTTTTTCTCCCTGTGGGAAAAAGTTTGAAGCCCGAGGCGAAGCCGAGGGCAGCAATTTTCCTGAGGGAGAAAAAGTATTTTCCGCTGTGATGTACACAACATTTTTCCTCCATCTACATTTTTTTATAGAAACTGCATATAAAATCATTCTAATAACTTACGTATTAGTGACAATGATTCCTAACAACATAACCTAAAATCTAAAACCTAAAAACCGGTCGTCTGATTGGCACTGCCGATTGCCCTACCTATCGGCAAAAGTTGTAACAATTATATCAGCTGGGCAGCTACCAAAAATGGCTGACTCCAGATCACGCGGTTCAGAATTGAATTGCAGATCAAAATATTTGTTTGCTGGTATTTTGAATAGAATAAGATATTTTAAAAATTGTATAAATTTTTACCGTCTACTAATATTAAGAATATAATATAATACAAACATATATTTCATGAGTTGATCAAATTTCTGGTTGTGGTATTGAATATTCAGTTGACTCAATGACAGACACCTCTTTATGCTTTCTCATCTGAGCTTAGACCTTCTAACCTAATACAATGTAAGTTTCAAAATAGAGATGCTCCCCATGTTATTTAAATGGAGTCAATTTTACTCCCTAGGGAGTTTTTCTGTTTTTTACTACCGAGAGCGAAAAAGTGACACTTTAGTATTATGTTTCAGGGAGTAAAGTAAGTACTTTAGACAGTAGGTGGAGGAAAAAATGATTTTATAGATCTCTTCCATGAATGTGAAATCTCTAAATTGATGTTCTTTCAAGTATTGCTTGCTGTTAAGTCAAAATGTAATTCAAAAATGATTTGTTAGATCTCATGAATGTAAATTTCCTTAATTAATCTTCATTGAAGTATTCATTCCCAGCTGTCAATTCAAATCCTGCTATACCTTTATGGTATACTTCAAGCGTTCAACGCTAAAATTGTTATACCTGTATGACATACTTCAACCGTTCAACACCAAAATAACCTCGAAAACTCATTCTGGACCTTTTCCAATTTTTGACTGTCTGATGAATTTCAATTGGAAAACGTACACGGCCCAACGAACCGTCACTAAAATTGATAACAGCTGATAAGAGCTGGTGATAGCGATGTTCTTTCCAGCAGATTGCCACGATTATTATCATTCCGATCGCTTTTTTAATAAACTGAATCGACAGCCAGCAGCCAGTCTAAGCCTGGATTATCGCGACATGTGTATAACAGCTCGCTCCACTTTGCCTGTAACAAAATTCGTGTTTCCCTTCAAAAAATGAGCAAAACGTGGGTGAGCGATTTTAGGATGGGGTGGAAATTATGTGCCGTCATACAGTTGAAGTGAGGTCCACGTTATAATGATAAAAATGCTCAAATGGAAAATGCAGGCGAGCAAAGCGAGCCTGCTGATCTCATTCTTGGACGATCCTGTCGGGGGGTACAGGGGGCGGAGCCTCCTGGCTAGACGGATATGGCGAGCGAAGCGAGCCTGACGGCTAGTGATATAATAAAGGAAAGAATTGAGATAGAAAATTCACGAGTGACGCATCATCACGGCTGAACTACTGAACTGATAATCTTGAAATTTGGCATACAGGTTCATAATTCATCGGGGACGGTTAAATATTTCAAATTCTTAAAGATTTCGGTACGTCAAGTTTTCAGTTTGTCAAGTGACATTAGACCCTTGCGAAGAACGGGTTACCTGTTAGTCAATAGTATGGTCTGATAATTGATACAGGTATCATTCATGTGACCAATATACATGAGAGTATGTACTATGGATATTAATATGTTGTAATAGGGTGCTAATATGATGTGTTAGATTGTATTTTATTGAAGCTAGCTATTTATTGAAGTTTTTCGGTTTATCGTTTGATAGTTTGACACCTTGTGAGACCGGACTCCATATATAAATATATGTATATATTTACTAGCCGTCAGGCTCGCTTCGCTCGCCATATCCGTCTAGCAAGGTGGCTCCGCCCACTGGACCCCCAAGAATGAGATCAGCAGGCTCGCTTCGCTCGCCTGCATTTTTCATTTGAGCATTTTTATCATATGTTAGGACAATCCAGTCGGGGGTCCAGACTAAACGTCTGACTAAACGGATATGGCGAGCGAAGCGAGCCTGACGGCTACTAATATAATATTCCCAGGATTGAAGTAGCAGTGTCCAATCATTTTTTCCGCGATAAATGCATTCAAATCTTCAACTTGGTGCCAACCTAACAAAGTCAACTCAACTTAATGCCAACCTGACAAAATTATTAATCCAGTTGCCAGTTAACAACTGTTTCGAAGAGGTACTCTATCTAGATTATAGTTCTATAGTAACATATGATATGTAAATTTCAATTATAATTAAGAGATTGGAGAATACATGCTGAAAGACGAACTTTAAACCCTTAAAAACAACCCTTAGAGTTAAAATATTGCCAAAAGGTTTCTTAGTGCGCCTCTAAAGGGCCAACTGAACATACCTACCAATTTGAACGTTTTTGGTCCGGTAGATTTTTAGTTATGCGAGTGAGTGAGTGAGTGAGTGAGTGAGTGAGTGAGTCAGTCAGTCAGTCAGTCAGTGCCATTTCGCTTTTATATATATATATATATATATATATATATATATATATATATATATATATAGATAGGGTGCTAAAATGATGTGTTAGATTGTATTTTATTTAAGTTAGCTATTTATTGAAGTTTTTCGGTTTATCGTTTGATAGTTTGACACCTTGTGAGACCGGACTCTATATAAATATATGTATATATTTATCCTCGATTTGTTAACTGGCCAAGGCTTCCATCACTCATAATTTCAAATTCATTATGAGTTTTATTCTGAATAGAATTCATGAAATCTATTCACAATATTCTGGAGTACAGTAATGAATGATGAATAAATGAATAGAAGATTTCCTGCTATTACTTTCCAAGAACTTTTCCTTTTACATATATTTTCAAGGAAACGAACCTAATGTCTCATGTTCTCTGTTACAAAAAATAACCCATTACAATATCAAAATACACAATCTATAGTGAGGTCCACGTTATAATGGCTGTGTTTGATTAGCAATTAGATTGCAATCCTTGTCTATCATTCAACAAAGCGGATAGCGCTATCTCTTTCTTGCTTTGCTCTGTTGCCAGATCGTTTCTTAACAATGTAGGAATATAATTGATTAACAAAATATTTCATCCTAGTTGATTCATTATGAAATCATTGAAAGATATAATCGCTCGCTTGATAAAGTAATATGATCGATTATTTTAAACGAGCATGAACAGTGAATATTACATCAAAAAACCGGTATCAGTTAACCTCCATAGAAGGCATTGACAAGACTGAGGATCGGCTACGTTGTTCTCCTATCTTTGAATTAATGAAATTAACGTTTTGGTAGAGAGTTAGTGGGAAGAATACTTCGAATACTCTCTCCAAAGAATGGACATTGATATGTCCAAAGCTCCGCCAATTTATGTAGATGCATAACAATATTATCTATTTTATCTATAGTTATTACTAATTGTTTTTTTTCATATTATATACAGCTAAATAATTATTCTCTTAATTTATATATTGTAGATTCATCCATAATGTTGCTGTATTGTAAGCTATTGTATATAAGTGTATAAGCCAGTATATATTGTAATCTACATAAATCATCATCATCTTCACTTCAGGGATTAGGTTTATTAATGAACCTGTTCCGGTACCCATCTCTTTCTTGGTCTCCCTACATCTCTTTTTCCGGTAGGTCTTTAGTTTTGGACTACAACGGTAATTCTTCCAGGTGGCATTTTATCCAAATGACTGCACCAGTTGCGTCTTTTTTGAATAATTCTTTCATGTAGAGGAGCAACCAATAAAACCTGTCTTATATCAGTATTTCTGATTCTATCAAGATCAACTCTAGTGCAGCCAAATACACTCCTTAGAAACCGCATTTCTGCATCTACATAAAAAAAGTACTCAATCAATCAATCAATCAATCTTTCTCCACTGCCATTATAAAGTGGAACTAATTATACATGAAGATTTCTTCTAAGATCCGAAATTGAATAAGATTTCTTATTTAATAAAATTTATGAATTTCAACACATAAATTATATCTCTGGATACAGTACTTTATCACGTTGAGAAAATATTCTAATAGGGAAGAAATGTAGAGAAGAAAGGGCAGAACTCAGGGAGGCAGAACATTGAGCATAAGTGATGGCTGCAGGCTGCTAATGAATTGAAAACGTCTCTCAGTGTTTCATTAAAAACTGACTGCAACTTGCCACAGATGGCTATGACACAACAACTGCCAGGCAGCCTATTAGCAAATATTTAATGAGATAACCGAGACTGAGACAAGGATAGAGAAGAAGAGTGGAGAAAAAGAAGAAGAGAGGATATGAAAAGAAGAGAGGAGGAGGAGGAGGAGGAAGAGGAGGAGGAGGAGGAGGAGGAGGAGGAGGAGGAGGAGGAGGTTGTTGAACTTTTTATGAGCGCTAAATGATGAAAATGTTTATTTTTGTTGAGTTCAAAGGTAAATTTCAAACAGTTTCAACGCTCATAAAAAGTTTAAAAACATCAAACAAAGAAACAAATTGTGTGAATCTTATTATAAATGTCTTTCTCTTTTCAACCATGTCCTTGGAATTGATTTTGACTTTTATCGAAGTTTTTAAAAAATATCGAGAAATCGATTATCTCGAAAACTACGGTCGATGTAAGAAAATTTTACTGAACATTATTTGTTGCAAATTTCTTGTTGAATCTATCGTCTTCGGCTGTTACAGTTTTCGTGGGAAATACTGTATATTATTACTTTCCTTGCCCTATTACCATGGGTAAGGAAAGTATTGCTTTCCAAAAAAATTAAGGTACCCCAATTTCATGTTTTCTATACGTTTCAATGTCCCCTGAGTCCAAAAACATGATTTTTGGGTGTTGGTCTGTGTGTGTGTGTTACAGAAGAGAGAGAGAGTGTGTGTGTGTGTGTGTGTGTCTGTGAACACGATAACTCCATTCCTAATTAACCGATTGACTTGAAATTTTAAACTTGAGGTCCTTATACCATGAGGATCCGGCAATAAGAAATTCAATAAGATTCAATTCAAAATGGCGGATAATGGCTAAAACCCATATTTTTCACGGTTTTCTCGAAAACGGCTCTAATGATTTTCTTCAAAGTTATACCCTAGATAGCTATTCATAAGCCCTATCAACTGACATGTGTCTCATTTCTGGGAAAATTGCAGGAGCTCCGTAATATTTCTGAGAAGAATGAATTTTGTTAAATTTCTATCACGATTTTCTCAAAAATGACTTGACCGACTTTTTTCAAATTCATACCCTGTATAGTTATTTATCAGCTCTATTAACTGGCATGAGTCTTCTCTCTGGGAAACTAACAGGGGGTCCACCCCATCCCTGAGAAATTTACTTTGTAACCTCCTTCTCGTGCGTGAGGTAGGTAGGTAGAGCAGTTTATTCAAAAGAACACATGTCGATATTCTATTTGTAGAACAGCTGTTTTGACAGCTTTTAAAAAATCCTCAAATTTTATAATTTAAACAAAGGAAAATGTACTCTAAACACAATCACAATAATATAATCGTAGTTTTAATTATTTAGCCGCCAATCGGCATAATGTTATTCCCCTAGATTATCCTCGTTTAAGAATGAGGCTTATAGATCAATGAGCAAGGAAAGTTGTGTGAGTGTATCACACCAGATTTTTTAGATTGAACATAACTTATCATAGGCCTACACATGATGAAGATGTGCGTTTGTCAACTTCCGTTCAATCTAATAGAATCTATAAGGATTAAGTTATTAACATTTGGTTAATAACCTTGGTGTAAAACCCAGCTTAAAGATGCATACCTCTTTGAGGTCTTTGAAACTATAGACCTTATACAATTACAGTAGTAGACTGGCTTCTCCACACATCTGTGTAATCACTTGTCAGCTGATTTATGATGAATAGTTCTATAGCCTGATTTTTACTCTAATATTGGCGTATGAAGGAGGCTCTTTTTTCCTTTTATATTTTCGTTGAAATGCAAAATTTCCAAAAACCTTGTATATACGTCGACGCGCAATCTAAAAAGGAACATACCTGTCAAATTTCATGAAAATCTATTACCGCGTTTCGCCGTAAATGCGCAACATATAAACATATAAACATTTAAACATTAAAAGAAATGCCAAACCGTCGACTTGAATCTTAGACCTCACTTCGCTCGGTCAATTATTTAGTATGATTCACGAGCCACGAAACATCAAAGTCCCACACCTTTCGAGAAATAAAACTATTTGAGAAAGAATACACATGAGGAAATTGTGCTTGGGTATTATTACACATGCAGTAGTTATTGATTATCCCACATCCGTTTGTTTACATTGGCAACGCGCCGTCAAATTTATTCAAGGTCCCATTTTGTCTGGTTCCTGGTCTCTCACGTGATTGGCTGTCAGAAAAGTGAAGCGAGAGAAAAAACCGCTGGAATTCCTTCCCTATATTGTTGGAAATAAATATCCGGAGGAAATTTTCTTGTAGTTTGTTCTAGGTGAAAACATTCACACCAGAATACGGTTTACCAGAATATCTTCCCTCCAGAGTAACCTTTGACTTTAATTCCAGAAAGCATACTAATGAAAAATGCTTGAAATCACATCAGTGCATGGTTCCCACTATCAACATTTTATTTAGAATACATCTTTTCCCCTTCTCTCTCATTTTCTTTCAATTTTGTCATTTTTCCTCTCATTTCATTCCTTCTTCATCATCATTCCCTACTTTCCTCTCATTCTCTTTCAATTTTTTAATTTTTCCTCTTATTTCATTCCTTCTTCCTCCAACTTCTTCTCAGCCTTTCATCTAATTATAATTATTATTTAACGAAAATCCTAAATAAATGCTGTAAATCACCCCGAAGACCTCTGCTACTGCTGACAATGACAACAGGGTTAACAGCTAGATGGAAATTCGATGAGAACTACTATCCAAAAATTTGGTTGCCAGCCCGGGAATCGAACCCGGTACCTCCCAATTGCCAGTCAGGAATGCTTACCGTTACACCAAACTGACAATCTCTGGACACAGCGCTCATTTCATACGAAGCATAGCGGCCAACCAGTTTACAGGTGGAATTAAATAGAGAATGCATTTATTCAAATGCTAATTAATATATAACTATTATTTAACGAAAATCCTAATAAATGCTGCAAATCACCCTAAGACTTCTGCTACTGCAGACATTGACAAACAGGGTTAACAGCTAGATGGAATTCGATGAGAACTCTACCAATTTAATTAATACTAATTTTTTGGATGTAGTTCTCATCGAATTCCCGTCTAGTTGTTAACCCGTTGTCAATGTCTGCAGTAGCAGAAGTCTTCGGGTGATTTGCAGCATTTATTTAGGATTTTCGTTAAATAAGTTATTCCTCTTATTTCATTCCTTCTCCTCAAAACTTCTTCTCAGCCTTTCATCTAATTCTTTGTTCTCTTCTGTGTTTTTCATCTTCTTCAATTTTTCATCGCCACTAGTCTTCATCTCTTTCTCCTCCTCCATTCTCTTCTTCTCTCCTTACATCCTCAATTCACATCATCTCCTCTATGTTACGACTTCTCCTCTCTCTTTCCTCTTTCTCCTTTAACTTCTTCTGAACCATTCATCTACATCTCCTTCTTTTTCCTCTTCTGTGGTGCTACTGTCTTTCAACGTTTCGATTTGTCTTCATCGCTTTCTCCATCTTTTTCCTCCTCTTCTCCATCATTATCCATTTCTCAATTTCGTTCGCTTTCCTCTAATCTCCCTCCTTTTGGTAGCGAGTTAGTGGGGAGGATATTTAATATTCTTTCCGAAGAATGGACATTGATTATGTCCAAGCTCCGCCAATTTATGAGATGCATACAATAAATTATTATCTATATTATTATATTACAAATTGCTTTTTTCTATCATAAACAGTTCAATAATCTATATATTTCTTATTCTCTATTATGTAAATTCATCTATATTTTGCTGTATTGTAAGCTATTGTATATAAGTGTATAAGCCAGTATATATTGTAATCTACATAAATAAAGTACTCAATCAATCAATCCTTTCTCGCTTAACTTCTCCCCAACTTCTATCTCATCTCCTCCGATCTCACTCTTCTGCATCCACTCATCTTCTTCTTCTTCTTCTTCTTCTTCTTCTTCTTCTTCTTCTTCTTCTTCTTCTTCTTCTTCTTCTTCTTCTTCTTCTTCTTCTTCTTGTTGACTGAGCGAAGTGAGGTCTAAGATTCAAGTCGACGGTTTTGAATTTCTTGTTATGTTTATATGTTGGGCATTTACGGCGGAACGCAGCAACAGATATTCATGAAATTTGAAAATGTTCCTTTTTAAATTGCGCGTCGATGTATATACAAGGTTTTTGAAAATTTTGAATTTCAAGGATAATATAAAAGGAAAAGGAGCCTCCTTCATACGCTAATATTAGAGTAAAAGTCAGACTATGGAATTATTCATCATAAAATCAGCTGTCGAGTGGATTATAAATTGCATGCCATGACGCATGCAATTCAATATATCAATGTAACTTGGTGAAAAATCAGCTGCTGTGTGGACTATTAATTGCATGCCTCATTGAATGCAAAGTTTATGCACTATTAAATGAACTATTGATTGCATGCAATAGCGCATGCAATTAATAACTAAAATAACATAGTATTGTCTCTCGACCTTTCTCTGCTTTGAACTCGGGCTGTCCTGTTGCCAGTATGTCTTGAACGAGATTAGCTTTTGATGTTAGCATTTTTGATACACCAAACCCAACAGGCATTAGCCGTTTTCACACCGATATCTCGCCGACACGACATACAGACAGGATTTACTCTGATGAACAGTATATTAAGAGGAGGCTGTGGTTTATAACTGCGCGAGGTCTACTGTTCACAGAACTACTAGTTTTAGATCACCTATGATATAATAAAGGAAAGAATTATTGAGATAGAAAATTCACGAGTGACGCATCATCACGTCTGAACTACTGAGCTGATAACCTTGAAATTTGGCATACAGGTTCTTAATTCAACGGTGAGAGGTTAAATATTTCAAATTCTCAAGATTTCGGTACGTCAAGTTATCAGTTTGTCAAGTGACATTAGACCCTTGCGAAGAACAGGTTACCTGTTAGTCAATAGTATGGTCTGATAATTGATATGGTATTATCCATGTGACCAATATAAATGAGAATATGGATATTAATATGTTGTAATAGGGTGCTAAAATGATATGTTAGAATGTATTTTATTGAAGTTAGCTATTTATTGAAGTTTTTCGGTTTATCGTTTGATAGTTTGACACCTTGTGAGACCGGACTCCATATATAAATATATGTACATATTTACTAGCCGTCAGGCTCGCTTCGCTCGCCATATCCGTCTAGCAAGGGGGCTCCGCCCACTGGACCCCCAAGAATGAGATCAGCAGGCTCGCTACGCTCGCCTGCATTTTTCATTCGAGCATTTTTATCATATGTTAGGACAATCCAGTCGGGGGTCCAGACTAAACGTCTGGCTAAACGGATATGGCGAGCGAAGCGAGCCTGACGGCTACTAATATAATATTCCCAGGATTGAAGTAGCAGTGTCCAATCATTTTCTCCGCGATAAATGCATTCAAATCTTCAACTTGGTGCCAACCTAACAAAGTCAACTCAACTTAATGCCAACCTGACAAAATTATTAATCCAGTTGCCAGTTAACAACTGTTCGAAGAGGTACTCTATCTAGATTATAGTTCTATATAAATATGATATGTAAATTTCAATTATAATTAAGAGATGGGAGAATACATGCTGAAAGACGAACTTTAAACCCTTAAAAACAACCCTTAGAGTTAAAATATTGCCAAAAGGTTTCTTAGTGCGCCTCTAAAGGGCCAACTGAACATACCTACCAAATTTGAACGTTTTTGGTCCGGTAGATTTTTAGTTATGCGAGTGAGTGAGTGAGTCAGTCAGTCAGTCAGTCAGTGCCATTTCGCTTTTATATATATATAGATAGGGTGCTAAAATGATGTGTTAGATTGTATTTTATTTAAGTTAGCTATTTATTGAAGTTTTTCGGTTTATCGTTTGATAGTTTGACACCTTGTGAGACCGGACTCTATATAAATATATGTATATATTTATCCTCGATTGTTAACTGGCCAAGGCTTCCATCACTCATAATTTCAAATTCATTATGAGTTTTATTCTGAATAGAATTCATGAAATCTATTCACAATATTCTGGAGTACAGTAATGAATGATGAATAAATGAATAGAAGATTCCTGCTATTACTTTCCAAGAACTTTTCCTTTTACATATATTTTCAAGGAAACGAACCTAATGTCTCATGTTCTCTGTTACAAAAAAATAACCCATTACAATATCAAAATACACAATCTATAGTGAGGTCCACGTTATAATGGCTGTGTTTGATTAGCAATTAGATGGCAATCTTGTCTATCATTCAACAAAGCGGATAGCGCTATCTCTTTCTTGCTTTGCTTAGCTCTGTTGCCAGATCGTTTCTTAACAATGTAGGAATATAATTGATTAACAAAATATTTCATCCATGTTTGGTTTTGAAGCATCTAAATTTGAAAACTACTTTTGTAAAAATAATAAGACTGAAAATGTTGTGAAGTGAACAACTACAAGACTCAATCTATTCCGGACTATGTGTAACCTTGTCTAAATTGAGAGGGGAATAGCACAAGGTTACCTTTTTTTCTCTTCCTATCATTTGATGAAGCACTCCTTGAATGAATCAATAAAGAATCAATAATTTTGTGGCACTGTAACTTACCTTTCTAAGATGATGATGATGATGATGATGAGACGTCAACCTCCGGATTGGAAGATATCCTCTCCGCCTCTCACCATGTCACTAGTTAATAATTGTCACAACACAACACTTAAAACTAACACACCACAGTAATTATTTTCATAGTTAATACATAGAATCTTATCAACTTTTTCATTCTAGCTTGAATGTGAACTCCCTTTCCAAATATAAATTCCTAAATGGTAAATTTATGTGAATTGATTTTTTACATTGTGGACACTTATGTTTTCATACTGGTTCACATTTATCTTTGATTAGTTGAAATAATTTTAATTCAGCTTCTAATCAGTCAAAAATTTCAACACCATGTAATGCTTTGAGAAAATTGTTTCTGGTTGATCAAATATTATTCTTCCACTGGACTTCAACAAACAATATTTGGCTTCAACAAGCCAAACACATCAGATAATAATCAGTATAAAACTTGTGGATCCTAATCAAGATTCTTCAATTTTAGAAAATGTATGATATCAAACCAAAATAAAAATATCTTTGAAACACTCAACTATAAAGAGAACACTTTGAAAACTATCAACAAATTTGCGGGTCCATACACTAGTATTAAAATTGTGTTAGGCCCTATGATTTTTGAAAACTATTTAGATACCGGTAGTTTTATAGTAGCCCTAACAAGTCAAAATTAATTCCTACACTCGAATAAATTTATTTCACGTATATTTGAAATAATTACGTCTTCTTCTAGAATTTGTTTCACATCTATTACAAATAATTAAAATACCGGGGTTTTTGTAGGATGCCTAACAAGTCAGAATTCCTACACACTCGAATAAATTTATTTCACGTATATTTGAAATAATTACGTCTTCTTCTAGAATTTGTTTCACATCTATTACAAATAATTAGAATACCGGTGGTTTTGTAGGATGCCTAACAAGTCAGAATTCCTACACTGGAATAAATTTATTTATTTTTCGGAATAATAATTCAGTTACCGGCTTATTTTGCAAGTAGTAGGCCTACCAATTCAACATTTCAACAATTTCCAACACTGTATCACATGATATACTCAATAGTACTTTGATAATCGAATACACACTGATTTTTGAGAAAATCGGGGTACGATAGACTTCGCGTTTCAACCACGCCACTCAGCCAATATTTCGCCGATTTCGAATTTTGGCGGGCGCGCGAAAAGTGGCACACATGCTGCTGTTTTGGCGCCAAACGAACGACTGAAGTGCAGCTGAGGCTGTGTGCCAAGCTAGGGCCGAAAAGCAGGGCTGCCAACTTCCCGGACTGATTTCCCCGTCCGATTTCCCGCCCGAAATTGGTGCCCTCCAGGGAGCGGCGCTTGCTGCCCCCTTTTGGATCCCTTTGGAGCGTATTTCACCGATGTATTCATATCGATATGAAGTACAGCTTAGAGCTTAGAGCTCGCACTTCTGATATTGTAATGATTGGTGCTTCTTTAGGTGCGTACAGATATACGCGCCGCGAACATGAGCAATTCGTTTTTAATCAGCTGATGCCAATCTTTTTATAATGTATATCTTATACCGTTTCTCTGTGAAAATACAGATATAGTCAGCTGATTAAAGTGAATCGCTCATGTTCGCGGCGCGTATATCTGGTGTATTTTCCGTGATCTGGGGTGTGTTATTGATTGAAATTAAGTTGAATTATTTATTGATTGATTTTTGGTACGAGTGTTGGCACGGGAGTATCTGATAATAAGTTTTACACATATTGGACGAGATTATACAATGTGAAATAGTATTTAATTTCAGGCGAGGTGGAACTTCCGTTAGGAGCTCCCCACCAATAAAAGCCATACGAATATTATTATTATTAATTGACCGAGCGAAGTGAGGTCCAAGATTCAAGTCGACGGTTTGGCATTTCTCTTAATGTTTAAATATTTATATGTTTTTATGTTGAGCATTTACGGCGAAACGCGGTACGGTAATAGATTTTCATGAAATTTGACAGGTATGTTCCTTTTTAAATTGCGCGTCGACGTATATACAAGGTTTTTGGAAATTTTGCATTTCAAGGATATATAAAAGGAAAAAGAAGCCTCCTTCATACGCCAATATTACCGTAAAAATCAGACTATAGAATTATTCATCATAAATCATCTGTCTAGTGGACTATAATACTACCCGTTCAAAAACATCGACCATCTGAAAATGTATCTTTCCATCAACGTTGTAGACATTTGCAGCCAGACCTGATAACAGCGCTCACACTCACATTCCGGACGACACGTCACGGTACGATATTTATTTAGGATTTTTTCTAGACATTTTAAATTGATAAATTATTTATTAATTTTTGAGAAAACATAACAACAGTTCAATGTAACTTACTGAGGCGCGAGGTCTACTGTTCACAAATCAAATCAAATCAAATAATTTTCATTTTGCATCAAAACAATACAACATATTATAGTACAAGTTCCTTCTCTTGAGTATAATAACATACTGTAATTTAAAACTAAAAAATATTATATAAGAGAAAAAAAACAAACTTATGATATTCACAGAGCAAAATAAAATTACTACTAACCAAAAAGAACAAAGTCTTTTGCCCGTTAGTAGACTGACACACTGCTAATTTTAATCAAAATGTACTTTCACACACGCAGACACACACACTCTCACACATGCATATATGGAATCAATTTGAGCTTTACCATACAATTCAATAATAAATAGTCACAACCACAACACTAATTCTTGATTAAACTATTCATTCCATGTTAATAAAACAAGGCTTAGATTGCTCAAGTATAGATGACATTATGATAAAAAAGCAAAAAATATAAACACAGCTTTAAAAATAACATACAGACTGTCACAAGGAAATAAATTCCTCACTTAGAAGTAAGACATTACAACAACAGTACTATCACAGAACTACTAGTATGAATTGAATTAAAGGAATTATATTCTACTGCCTGCCACGACGTCACATCTACGTCATAATCGTTCTACCAATGGCAATTTTTATGCAAATTTTTTACACCGAGATTCTCAGAAGAAAGGTTCTAGCCAAGAAGCTTAGAGAAAGACAGCACTTCCCTTTTGAAATCCTCACCGTTCAGATCTCTTTATATAGTTACCAAGACCTATTCGTAAAAAATTCTCGTTCGTTTTATATGTTTTATTTTTGTGAGCCAATATTTTAGGCTATTCATTTGTTATTCGTAAATCTATGTTCAGCAATCGATAAATTAAAAGTTTAAAGTTAAATTATCCCTTAATTAATTTGGTGAAGGAGATATTTAAATTAAAATTCCCCACGTGCTGAGACCGAAGCCTGGATTGCTGCCGCCAAACGATTTTGATAAGGAGAAAACCACGACCGTCAAGGAATTTCACGTGAGTTATAAGTTTAAAGGGCCCCCAATCTACGCTTCGAAAATATTTCAGTGCAGAAAAATATAAAATTTTCTTCGTTAAATTATTGGCCACGCCGACAAGCGCTTTTAGTTTAAAGAGCCTAGAATTTATTCATATAGAATTTCTAAGAACTTGTAGTTGATTAACTATCCTCCGCTGCCAGAACCACGACCCCGAACAGTTTTAAAAACTTTTTTATATTCATTTTTCACTATTTTTTCAAAACTGTTAAATTTTATCAATGTAAATTCTGTCGAATCACGCATGGTATCATGCAAGTACAAGAAAACTGCTAATCATTTTTGTCAATGTTGAAACACTTTCAATCTGTAAATTATATTCTGAATCTGCACTGTGAGATCATATATTTTTATAATAATATTTTCAATTTTGTTGTAATTCGTTTTCTGAGTTCGATTATTTCTTAAGCCTGTCAATTATTGTGTCTCTATACGTTCTATTCTCATCAAGAACCGATCGAATACGATCATTGAATAATTGAATTAAGCTGGATATTGGAACAGGTCTAAGTGGATGTAGTGAGTGGGGTCAGATCGAGATATTTGTTCTTTGTCCTTACCTGCTCATATATCAGCTTTTATCTGTTACCAACCTCGACTTAGGAGCGAGTACATCAACAGTATAGCAGATGCAGCCAGAGATCCTATAATTTCCTACAATAGAGCTTAAAACCCGACAAGACTCTGTTCTCGAAGTATATTCTGAACGATATTGGTCCAAATACCGTATCTTAATCCTTCAGAACTTATTAGACGCAGTCCCGTAAATTATCTACATCGGATTTTTGCTCGACCTGTATGATTTGTATGCTCATTCTTCACAGGTAATAATTTTAAGGTATCCGTATTCATGTTTAGCGTCCGCTACACTACTTATAAAAAGTTCATCACCATACAATCTGTCATAAGACGAATCAAGGGTGAGCGAGCGTTTAGGCCTCTCCGATTCCGACAATTGTATTGAATCTTGTAGTGAATCAATCAGTTGATGATTGCCAACCTTCGAAACGGAGACGGCACCTAAGAAGAAGAAGTGAATCAATCAGTCTGGTGTACACTTAGCGTCCACGTACGCAATTACAAAATTTATAACCTTACACCGTTGATTTAGTACAAGATTCACCCTACATATGTGAAGCCGTTAAAAAACGCTCCACAGTACGTATTAAAACTAGGGTTGCGGGAACAGATGTGGAGCACTCCTTGATCCATGGTTTAAAGTACGCCTGACACAGCTTGAGGTGAATAAGCGTTGACTGAAACATACATAACTGGAGTTTAGAAAGATTTTAAGCATTGTAGTTCTTTAGATCACAAAGTATTCAACCTGAAAATTCAAACACATAGTACGTATTAAAACTAGGGTTGCGGGAGCAGATGTGGAGAACACACCTTAATCCATGGTTTAAAGTACGCCTGGCACAGCTTGAGGTGAATAAACGTCGATTGAACCATAGATAACGGGAGTTTAGAAGTATGTTGCGAGATATTTGAGAAGGCCTGAACCAGAGGAGGTCTTCTTGAAAATTGTGAAACTAATATTCTTCTC
The DNA here is from genome assembly GCF_014356525.2 of Nilaparvata lugens. NCBI lineage: Eukaryota > Metazoa > Arthropoda > Insecta > Hemiptera > Delphacidae > Nilaparvata > Nilaparvata lugens. The sequence continues at coordinate 50,521,714 of NC_052511.1, read as the reverse complement.
ACAGATGTTTATGACAAGGTGGTTGCATGTAATAGGGATTCAGTTTAATCTGTCAGCATTGGTTGGATGGGTTACGTTGGTGTAAGTCATAAGGAATGCTGACAGTGTAAAACTAACCATAGCTCCCTGGTTTTCCCCTATATTGTATTTTACTTCTCTTTTTATCCTCACATCTTCTCCTCCTTCATCTTCACCACTACTTTTTTCATTCCTTTCTACTCTTTATCATTTTCCTTTCCTCCTCACCAATGTCTTTCCTCCTTCAAATAATTTTTTCTCATAAGTGCTGCCTTACAAACTCTGGGCTATGTTTTCTCTTAAATCTGCATTCTGATATCTAGTAGCGTACTCGAATTTATTCCTTCATCACCTATCTTCTCTCTCCATTATCCATCTCTTTCATACTACCAATATCACTCTAATCCTCTCTTCTACTCTAATCCTACTGTTCTAATCACTTCCCTATTGTTCCCCGCGATTTCTTTTTTGTTCAAAATTCACACTTCTTTACTTCTGTCGGAATCACTCCTATTCCGCATTCTTCTCACTTTGAAACTCCTTTTCTGGAATTCTTTTCCTCTTTGATCAATCTCTGATTTTCCCTCTCACTTCTGTTGTTGTGTGTCATCATTATCCCTCCTCCTATTGTCTGATATCTGATTCTCGCTGATGTACAAACATGAATGCTATTTCAGGTTAACTTATCCACAGAGTTCTTATGTTCCTCTTAGTCCTTATGTTCCTTATAAAAATTGGCCATTTTTTGTGTATTAGAATGTGGGCTTAAGTACACTCAACAATAAATTTTCCATTTTTCGACCGAATTTGACTTATGATGCATGATTTTGGCCGAGACGAATGAAGTGTAGTACGATGAAATCTGAGCATTGTGTCAAAAGTTATGAGTGTTTGAAATTTTGATCCTTGAGGTGTCCTTAAGCACGCCTCTCCACTAGGAAATACTGAAATGAAGTGCTTCTAACGGGTGATTCTCATAGAACATAATCTCATGAACTCATGTCATTGTGCGAAATATCAATGTGAGGACAATGTAGTTAGTGATGATGGTTGAAGCTGAAAATTAGGTGTTTTTCACAATACAAGGAGCATTGTTGTCAGGTGTACTTGAAAATCTATATGAGATAGAGCGCTCTACCTGATCTCAGATTGTAGAGCACAAAAATACGCCCAGAGGGATTTCGAAATAAACATCTAAATGGTAACAATGAGAATTTTGTTGATCAAAAACTAAAATTCATCAAAATTGATTTTTTCTTCAAATTTCACTCATTTTTGAAAAATCATAACTCAGTACTCATTGAAGATAGAGAGTTCCGAATGATATAATTTTATTCATACTTTTATAATCTAAAAAAAAGGCAGGAGCAAATTTTTCTGTCCGAATACAAGATTTGGCAGAAATAGCTTAAAACTGGAAAATGAGCCGAAAATACGAGGTTTTTGGGCCAATCTGTATCTAGCACAAGGAAATTTTGCATGAAGAAATTGGTTCTGGACTTCTCTTATGTACCCAAATAATATATTGAAAATCAGAACTACAATATAAATTGCAAGCACACCCCCTTTTTTGTCTATATTGAATGGACTTAGAGGATATTCATCCCCTAATCATTTTCTCTCCACTTTCTTGATCGAACTTCCCTCGTCTTAGACGGCTGCTACACGACGTCCTTACGATAAAAATCGTTGATCGACGTGTTTGTAATCATTCATTCCATTGCGCCACTATAGAAAACTGAACGTTCGATTTTTTATCGTACGACCGAAATCGATGTGTTTGAAAAGCTGATTTTGTTTGAACGTCCAGCTTTCCATCGGCTTCACTACCATATAGCAAAAAGATGGCAAACAGCTGATGCGAATCATTAAAAATGCACGATCACGATCGAAATCGTTATAAAATCGATGTGTCTGAAATCTACTTCAAGTTTTGGTCGTACGATAAAAATTCGAACGACCAAAATCGATGTGTGTGTTGCTAGCCTTACATTACTATTCTTGATCAACGTTCATCTAATTTCGTTGTTAACTCTTCATAAAACTTTGTATCATTCAAATTGCTCATTCACGATTCACAATTACCAATTTTGAATTTCCTTAATCCTTTTTCTTATCCTCTCCTCCTCCACCTCCTCATCCTCGCCCTCATTCTTCTTCTTCCTCTTCTATTCTTTGTACTCCTCTACCAATAAACCACGAATGAAATTGCACAGCCTCAATACGGAATGTGCTCAGTGAAATTGGAATACAGTTTTTATGGGGTTATAAATGGTGGAATTATGAGATGACACCGACTGCCTCTTTCTCCACACCCCAATCATCCTCTTCCTCATTTTCCACCTCTTCTTTCTTTCTCCTCCTCCTCTCTCTTCTCCTCCAATTCCTATTTCCTCATCCTCCTTCCCGCACTTGTCCTCCTGCTCCTTCTCATCATCCTTCTCTTCCCTCTCTTCCTTCTCCACCTCTTTACATTTCACCACCTCCTCCTTATTCCTCCTCCTCCTACTCCTACTCCTACTCCTACTCCTCCATCTCTTCCTCCTTTTCCTCATAGTCTCCCTTTTCCGCATCGTCCTCCTTTTTCTTCTCCTTCTCCTCTTCCTCCTCCTCATCCCCCTCCTTTTCCTTCTCCTTCTTCTCCTCCTCATCTTCCTCCACTACCTCCTTCTTCTCTAATCCTCCTCCTCCTTCTCTCCATTCTTTTCATAACTCTTCTCATCTCATCCTTCTCCATCCTCCTCCTCCTCTTCATTTTTTCATAACACTCTTCCTACTCATATTTCTTCATCCTCCTCCTACTTCTCCTCTTTCTTCTTCAACCACCTTCTCCACCACCCACTCTTCCTTCTCTTCATCTTCCTTCTTCTGCTCTCCCTCATCGTTCTCCTTTTAATCATCCTCCTCCTCCTGCTTCTTCTTCTTCTTATTCTCCTCCTCATCCTTCTTTTTCTCCTCCTCATCATCATCCTCTTCCCTCTCCTCCTCCTCTTCCTCCACCTCTTCCTACTACACCACCACCGCTTCAACGTTCTTCTCCTCCTCATCCTCCTCTTGTTCCTCTTCCATTTCCTCCTTCTCCCCTCCGCCTTCTTCTCATTCTCCTCCTTCTACTCCTTCTCCTCCTCCTCCCCTCCCACTCATCTTTTCCATTCTCTTCTTTTCCCTCCTCCTCCTCCAACACCTTCTCTTCTTCCTCCTCCTCCTCCTCCTCCTCTCACCACTCCTCTCACCACTCCTCTCACCACACCATTTTATAGTTGCACGTTATCTGTGTTATGGCTGCAATGAGACAATCAGTTGTTGAAACCTCAGCTGGAGAAATAGCTTCAATTTCCAGCCTAAGCCGGCCATTCCGATATTATTGCTGCAACACAATTGAAGATTAACCTATTTATGAGTCACTATAAGATAGCTGATACTCGTGGATTGTGTTTTTTATGAGTTTGAACACTATGCGAGTTTGGCTATCTCCTGTATTCATTCCTAGGATACGGTTTTGATCATTCAAACTTGTATTACTACAGTACTTTATTTATCTATTCTTGATTCATCCATTCTCTATCCATTTATACAATGAGTAAATTATCAAAATGATAGGGAGAGGAAAAATAAGGTGACCTTCTGCTATTCCTCTCCCAAATTTGGATAAGGTCACACATAGACAGAAATAGGTTAAGTCTTGTAGTTGTTCACAACACAAAATTTTCAGTTCTTAATTATTTTCACAAAGTAGATTTTCAAATTTAGATGCTTCAAAACTAAACATAGAAGAAATATTCTCATTATTATCATTAAATTATAGGAGAGAAAAAATAAGGTAACCTTGTGCTATTCCCCTCCTAAACTAAGGTAACACATAGTCCAAAATAGGTTATGTCTTGTAGTTCTTCAATTCACAAAATTTTCAGTACTCATGCATTTTCACAATCTAGATTTTCAAATTTAGATGCTTCAAATTAAACATAGGAGAAATGGTTCACATTATTATAACTAGAATAGGAAATATTCACATATTAGAATATCATTTTGAAGAATTACCAAAAAACAAATTTAATTCTTAATCTATAAATTTACAGTTCTATCTTTCATTGTAACTACTTTCTATATCCAATTTGTGAAATCATACAGAGATGAATACTACTATTAGATGGGATAGGATATTCGTTTGTGAAATGAAAACACAAATATTCTACAGATGGAAATAATTACTGATATATTGCAATTATTCAAATGCTAATGAATCAATTTATATTATTATTAAACGAAAGCCAAGTTAAATGCTGTAATTCACAACAGGGTAAACAGCTAGATGGAAATTCGATGAGCTCTACTATTCAAAAATTATTTGTCAGCCCGGGAATTTGGACTATCGTTTAATAATAATAACACGCAAATATTCGTTTGGGTCTAGTGAAAATAAGAATGGTTGAGAACTATTTTCTCTGAGTACCAATAATTAATTCTGGAACAAAATCTATTTGAGTCTAGCAGGTAACCCGTGCTCCACAAGGGTCTATTCTAAAACTTGACAAACTGAAAACTTGACGTAATCTTGAAGAATTTAGAATTGTACATTAACCATCCTTGGTAAATGAAGAATCTATAAGCACAATTTCGAGTTAATCAGTCCAGTAGATCAGAAGTGGTGATGCGTCATTTGTGAATTTCCTTTCCCGCCAGCTCTTTCGTTTTTATATTATAGATTTACAGTTCTATCTTCTATTATACCTACTCGTGTAAATGTAAGCTGCATACACATATTCGCGCTTCCAACCCGCACCGAGCTCGCTCCTCCCTCGTACCGCCCTCGTACCGCCCTCGTACCACCATCGAACTACAGTCGCTCCGCCCACGCACCCATCATGAACGTTACGGAAGATGTTAGATCTTCTCGCGCTCCCCGGTCGAACCACTGTTGCTCGCCGGTCGATCATCAATCGCTCTGCTGGAGTGACGTTCGGTTGCGGAGCAGAGCGACAGTCTGTACGCACCTTAACATAGTGTTAGTGAGTGATACTGAAAGTAACAGTGCATGGGAATTGCTCGATAAGACTGTGAAGGATCATATATCACTTTAGTGTCAAACTTTAACCTATATTAATTTAAGCTAGAATTGAACTGTTCATTAACCAAAGTGTTAGATTGCACTCAAAGTTCAAAAAATATACCATTTTTTTATATCCATTTGTGGAATTATAGAGAGAAGAATGAATATTATTATAAGATGGGACATGGGATAGGATATTCGTTTGTCTCTGGTGAAACAGAGTTCATAAGATGAGAACTATTTTCTTCGAATTCTATTAAATCAGATTGATTTAGACACAACCGAGGCTTGATTGAGACATGTTCATTGAATAGTCTCCTTGACGGCTGCTTCAGAGAATGAATATCATAGAGTGAAGTAACTGTTTATACCTAGAATATTATTGTCCCTGATTGAATCTTTAATGCCGAAGAAACTTTTATGCCTGTAATAATGAGATGTTATACTTACACTTTATTTATAAGATCAGGATAGCTTGATACAATGTGCAGATAATAGCAAGGATATATCTTTCGCAAATAATGGGAAGGAAAAATTATGGTTAACTTTTTCATAGCTTTGTCTCTATTAGTAACTGAAAATAATTTAATTCAATTTAGAACTTTTTAAATTTAAAAATGATCTGTGTGTGATGAATTATGTGTTTTGAATTGTAAATTGAAGAATTTTGAAGTTATACATAACCTACAAAAAAGTAAATTCGTATGGCTATGTTGGTGGGGAGTCCCTTGCGGGAAGGTCCCACCGCCTGAATATATAATTTGAGCCGTCAATGGGCCTTACGACTGTCATACTTAAGCCGGGACCGACAGTTTAACGTGCCCATCCGATAGATAACACGGGAGTGATCTGGTTAAAAAACTTTCGGTTGTGAGTGGGTTCGAACCCGGGATCTCTATGCTGCTACGCAAGCTCTCTATCCACTAGACCACGGATCACTCCTACATAACCTAACTATATTTTGACTGTTGTATAAATTAGAATTGGAACCATTTTGGGCGTAAGTTAGCCTGTGGTACTTTCTGTAAGTTGTGTAATTCTGAATGATTGAATAAATAAATAAAAATAAATAAAATACCCACAGAATCAATATTCTTACTCTTGTAGACGACATAAATCCATGAATCTATTGATCTACCTTATCTGAAATATATCAATAGACCTTCTTCATTCAAACCATGACTCAACTATAATAGCCAACATCCTCCGCTAACAGGATGATAGCAGACAATAGAAGCTGTAGATCTCGAATCTTGAACAGCTGGCCAGTCTTGCCAACAAGACCAGTCAAGTCCTCTCAATTTTTTTCATTTCGGTGGAGTGCATCTCGATTGCACCCCGACCCCTGTCCTCAGGTAGCCCTGAATTCTCCCCCCTCTATACTCGGAATACCCCGCTACAATTGCCCTCCCCCCCTGTCAAGAAGTCTACCCTGTCTATCACCCATACCCCTGAATCTCTCTCTCCCCCTATACTCGAAATACCCTATCTCGATTGCAACCCCCCCCGTCTTGAGATACCCTTGACATCGCTCTCTCTCTCTACCATCTGTTTTGTGGAGAGCTAGTAGGAAGGATATTTTGAATATTCTTTCCTAAGAATGGACATTGATATGTCCAAAGTTCCACCAATTTATGTAGATGCATAACAATATTATCTTTTCCTCCATCTACTGTCTAAAGTACTTACTTTTCCCCTGAAACATAATACTGAATGTCACTTTTCGCTCTCGGTAGTAAAAAACAGAAAAACTCCCTAGGGAGGAAAAGTGACTCCATTTAAATAACATGGGGAGCATCTCTATTTCAAAACTCACATTGTAATAGGTTAGAAGGTCTAAGCTCAATGAGAAAGCGTAATAGAGGTGTATGTCATTGAGTCAACTGAATTCAATACCACAACAAGAAATTGATCAAATCATGAATATATGTTTGTATGATATTATATTCTTAATATTAGTAGACGATAAAAATTTATACAATTTTTAAAATATTTTATTCTATTCAAAATACCAGCCAACACATATTTTTGATCTGCAATCCAAATCTGAAACGCGTTATCTGGAGTCAGCCATTTTTGGTAGCCGCTCAGCTGATATAATTGTTACAACTTTAGCCGATAGATAGCGCAAACGGCAGTGCCAATCAGCCGACCGGTTTTGGGTTTTTAGATTTTAGGTTATGTTGTTAGGAAACATTGTCACCAATACGTAAGTTATTAAAATGATTTTATTTGCAGTTTCTATCAAAAAATGTAGATGGAGAAAAATGTTGTGTACATCACGAGCGAAAAATACTTTTTCTCCCTCAGGAATATTGTTGCCCTCGGCTTTGCCTCGGGCTTCAAACTTTTTCCCACAGGGAGAAATAGTCGTACTTTTCACTCTAGATATACAAATAACTATTAGTTATTATAAATTGATTTTTTCGTATCATTTACAGTTCAATAATTATTTTCTTAGTCTATAGGCTATTATGTAAATTCATCTATAATGTTGCTGTATTGTAAGCTATTGTATATTTTATAAGTTTATAAGCCAGTATATATTGTATCTACATAAATAAAGTACTCAATCAATCTTTCCTCGAAAAACCTATCTTGATAGCATCCCCCTGTCCTGAGATACCCCAGACCTCTCTCTCTCCCTCTACACTCGGAAAACCTATCTCAATAGCAGCCCCCTGTCCTGAGATACCCCTGACATCTCTATCTCTCTCTCATCTATACTCTCGAAGTAGCCCATCTCAGTTGCACCCCCTGTCCAGAAGTACCCCTGGGTTCTGTCCCCTGAATCTCACTAGAGACACCCCAATACTTGTCCACCTTTCCACGAAATACCCCTTGAATTGAGAACCCCTCACCTTTAAGGACCCTGATTTGTTCCCCCCTCACACTAGTTTGAAAGGTCTCTCGGTGGTTCTATTGTTGTGTTTAACGATATAACCTCTCTCCTCTCTTTGTTATGGAAGAGAAAGAGAGTGAGGGAGAGAGAGAGCGTGTAAGAGAGAGTGAGAGAGTGGCGGAGGGAGGGAGCTGAGAAGGACTCTCGAAAAGGAATTATTACTAGCGGAAGTGGATGACGTATACTACTACCCTTCTGCCTTGCTTTATCTTCTGCTCTTTCTTCTTCTTCTTCTCCTCTTCTTCTTCTTCTTCTTCTTCATGTTCTTCTCCTTTTTTTTCTCCTTCTCCTCCCTTCTCTTCTTCATCTACTCCTCCTCCACCCATACTCCACTTTTCACCCTTTTTCTTCTACTTTTTCTTCTTATTCTTGTTGTTCTCCTTCTTCTTTCTATTTTTTCTTTCTCTTCTCCACTATCATATCTTCCTCTTCCTACTCTTCTCCTCCTACTTCTTCTCGCTCTCTTCCTCCCTCTTTCTTCTCCTCTTTCTCCTTCTTCTTCTCCTTCTTCTTTGCTCCGCTTTCATCTCCTTTCATTATTCCTTCTTCTTGTTATCATAATTCCAGCTTTCTTTATCCTTGTTCTTCTCAAGCTTATTTATGCCCCTATTCTACTTCTGGTATAGCATGCTACTCTTCTTCTACCTGTTTCTTTCTCTCCTTTCTCTTCACATCCTCATTGATTCAAATTCCTCTTCTTATTCTCTTTCTCCTACTGGAAAACATTTCTTCACTTTCTAACCACTTCACCTCTATGATATTTCTCATAAGATTTCTCCGAATCAGTCGCGAATTTCAAAGCTTCCATTTCCATATAATTTATTCATTTATTTATTAGAACAGTCACAAACACGATATTTGGAAAGAGAAACAGGCAATTGCCCACTTGTGCAATCTTATGCTCTATGCTCTATGCTCTATGCAATCTATCTACCTCTTCCTACTCTTCTCCTCCTACTAGGATTCTACGAAGTTTCTACGATTCAAATTATCTTTTCTTATTCTCATTTCAGTCCTTATACACTGTTCTAGAACTCCTTTCTCCCTTCATTGAACCTGTTTTATTCCACATATCCTTTACTTCTCAATATCCACTTTATTATTTCACTTCTCTGTCTGTACTTCATGTATTTTTGGCCGTAGTCAAGTAGTGGTTCAGAAGCTGGCTTTGTAAACCAAAAGTCCAGGGTTCGAATCTCTACTCAGCGAGGCAAGATATTTTTCTCGAGTCACTCTTGTGTTCCTAATGGGAACGTTACACACACATCCATTTTGGACGTACGGTTTTTTCCTTCCTCATGAATTCTTTAAAATTAATCGAAACTTGACAAGCATCATCTGCTTAATCTAACATAATCGATAGGGACGGCAAAAAATCGAACGTTTGAAAATCGATGGCTTCAATTATCGATCCTGGTTGTTCAAAAACACTCATTCAGTCACATTTGAGACTCGAAAATAGATCTGACACCGTATGTGACTCACATAAATATTTATCAATTTCATTTATTCTCTCAATTTGGTTTCTACGATTCAAATTATCTTTTCCTCCACCTACTGTCCAAAGTACTTACTTACTTTACTCCCTGAAACATAATACTAAAGTGTCACTTTTTCGCTCTCGGTAGTAAAAAACAGAAAAACTCCCTAGGGAGTAAAAGTGACTCCATTTAAATAACATGGGGAGCATCTCTATTTTGAAACTTACATTGTAATAGGTTAGAAGGTCTAAGCTCAGATGAGAAAACATAATACAGGTGTCAGTCATGAGTCAACTGAATTCAATGCCACAACAAAAAATTTGATCAACTCATGAAATATATGTTTGTATGATATTATATTCTTAATATTAGTAGACGATAAAAATTCTTACAATTTTTAAAATATTTTATTCTATTCAAAATACCAGCCAACAAATATTTTTGATCTGCATTCTGCAATTCAAATCTGAACCGTGATCTGGAGTCAGCCATTTTTGGTAGCCTGCCCAGCTCGATATAATTGTTACAACTTTTGCCGATAGTTCGCGCAATCGGCATGCAAATCAGATCTCCAAATCAAAATCAAATCTCCATACCCTACCATGGCAACTTCCCTGCCATGAGATCCTAAAGTGGGTCCCACCCTTTGACAACACCAGGCCATAGAAAAAAAATATCTCTGACAATACTGGCCACAGTGATTTTTTTGGAAATACTGCTTCATATAGTGAGTATAATGTTTCCTATGCTGTTAGAAAGTAATAAGACCCTCCCAATGGCCTAAAAATGGTGAGATCCAAAATAGGATCTCATGGCCTCTTGGTGCCACTATGAAATTTTTTACTCATTATTATTATGCATTTGAGACCCATTATGGGATCTCAAAAATTATTAGTTCAAAACATAATCAGAACTCTACAGTTTCAATAGGATATGAAGAAATAGAAAAAGAAGAATGTCATAAATATATCACTGATAATCTCTTCATCAAAAAACAAAAAGAAGAATTCAATTGGTGGTAGATCATGCATAGTGTCAATCAAGTCGGGGTTAACTCCAATGTCAATATTATTAGGGTTGAAAACATATAATCTCTCTTACCGTCATCTTCATACCAGTTCAACACACTTTCATTGTTGCTGTCCCGAATAACCTCAACTAATTCAGCTTCAAGTCCATCAGGATTCAAATCATTTATTTCGGGATCACTTTCACTTACACTGCTGGGATTGCTTGGCACATATTCAGGATCTTCATCCGAATCAAAATCAGAAACAGACAAATCACTCTCACTTTCATCAAGATATTGGATAATTTCATCGTCTTCCATTTTTTATTCAAATTAAATTCATAAAAAACTCACAAAAGCTACAACTTATCACCATCACCATAAACTCATATCCATTATTTTGCAGCTTGCAGGTTAGTTTACAGTTTATTCTGCTTCAAAACAGAAATCAACTGATGCCAGGTCTGCCAACATTGTCACATTCCATATTTTATTATATTATAATAGCTTATGAATGTAAATTTAACATTGGAAATGTGAATTCAGGGATAAAATACTCAAAATGTTTAAATTATGATAGAATATTTCAGAGTTAACCAATCTCCTTGCTAATATACCGTTTTGAAGGTTAGGATTTACAGCACATGGAATTGATGAGAAAGCATGAGTATGAGATCCCCTATTGAGCTACATTGCTTCAAAGTTGAGAATGACTGAGATCCCGTATGGGATCTCATGGCCTGTTTGTGCAGTATGGTGAGTCCCAAAAAAGAATCTCATGGCCTTCTGGTGCAGACACCTAAAAATGATGTGGCAGGGAAGTTGTTATATTCTTAATATTAGTAGACGATAAAAATTCTTACAATTTTTAAAATATTTTATTCTATTCAAAATACCAGCCAACAATATTTTTGATCTGCATTCTGCAATTCAAATCTGAACCGCGTGATCTGGAGTCAGCCATTTTTGGTAGCCTGCCCAGCTGATATAATTGTTACAACTTTGGCCGATAGTTAGCGCAATCGGCAGTGCAATCAGCCGACCGGTTTTAGGTTCTAGATTGTAGGTTATGTTGTTAGGAAACATTGTCACCAATACGTAAGTTATTAAAATGATTTATTTGCAGTTTCTATAAAAAAATGTAGATGGAGGAAAAATGTTGTGTACATCACGAGCGAAAAATACTTTTTCTCCCTCAGGAAATTGTTGCCCTCGGCTTCGCCTCGGGCTTCAAACTTTTTCTCACAGGGAGAAAAGTCGTACTTTTCACTCTAGATATACAAATAACTATTTCTAATTCTCATTTCAGTCTTATACATTGTTCTAAAACTCCTTACTCCCTTCTCTGAACCTGTTCTATTCCACAGATCATATACTTCTCATCTCAATTCCTTTAAACTACAGTATTATAATCTTCAATTCTCCAACCTCCTCTTCTCATGAAGCATCCATATTATCTCATCCTTCCCCTCATTACCTTATCATTCAACCATCTTTCTTTTCAGCACCATTTCCTCACTTTCTGTCCTTTTTAACCTTTGCCACAATCTCAACTCTATCCATCTCAACACACATATTGTTTGTTCTTCTCGACTTCCCCGAGTCAATCAATCTCTTTCTCATCTCTACTTCACTTCCTGATAGCTTTCTCTTACATTTTCTCTCTGTTCTCTTCCTCTCTATCACTTTCTCTCTCTCTTACTCTCACTGTCTCTTTCGATCTCTCCCCTATCAAACTCTCTCTTCCTCCTTTGTTTTCTTCCTCTAGCTTTCTATTTGCGTTCCCCCACTCCCACTTCATTTCTCTAATCAAACATTCTCTTCCTCACTTGTTTTCTTTCCCTCTCTCGTTTTCTTTCATCTCTTTCACTTTCTCTCTCTATTAAATTCTCTCTTCCTCCATTGTTCTCTTCCACTCGCTCTCTATTTTCTTTCCCCCTCTAACACTTTATCTATCTATCAAACTCTTTTTTTCTCCCTTGCTCTCTTTCTCTCTCTCTCTCGTTTTCCTCCTTCTATCTCACTTTCTCTCTCTATCAAACTCTCCTTCCTCACTTGTTTTCTTCCTATCTCTCTCATTCTTTTCCGTTATCCTCTCTCACTTTTACTCTCCATAAAACTCTCTCTTCCTCTTTAGTGTTCTCTTTCTCTCTATCTCTTTTTTTCTTCCTCTCTCTCCATGTTCCTCCTGTATACACGCCACTAAGGCATCAGTCTCTGAAGGGCGATGATAGATGATTGCTGTCTTGTCTTCCAATAATGTTCCGTTTTACTTCTCCTTCTTCTTGTTCTTCTTCCTCTTCTTCTTCTTCTTCTCTTCTTCTTCTTCTTCCTCTTTATCGTCTTCTTCTCAGTTTTATTTTATGTCTTCTTCACTCCCGTTTCTTTCATGGATGATGATAAGTTCCGGCTTTGCAGCACAGTTTGTCTCTAATAAAGAAATAATAATTGAAGATTTTGCTCTGAGTTTATCTTCAGATGGGGATTGAAAATTCATTTTCGATTTCGCTTTTATGTGTAAGATGTTGTTCTATTTATACTCATAAATAGAAATTTGACGTATAGTGAGTTCCAAACTAGAATAACGATGTAGAGAGATAGGGGAACAGCGTTGCCGTTTCTCTGCCTTCAAATCAAATAAAATCAAATTTATTCTCTCGAAATTCTTACAAAATATCTCCCTAGAAAATCTCTGATACCATTATATCTAATGCAATATTCACTGTTCATTGTTATTGAAATTGAGAATGATAAATTATTTTTTAGCCGCTGAGAAAATATGTATTTCAATTATTCATCAATACATTCCCATAATAAAATAGAGTTCTCAACTCTGATAATCAATACTACAGTTTCTTAGTATCAAAGATAAAGAAATAGGAATCAATCAATCAATTTTTCATCCTTCAATAAGTAAGGCAGAAGGTCATTGAACCCATCCTCAGCCTAACCACTTCAAACGATAATCACACAACCGGAATACAAAATCGATAAATTCATCATAGTTCATTGATTCATTTGATGAATTCTGAGGGTGATCTTTGTCGAAAGCTGGAAGCTAAGGGTCATTGAGAACCACCCCATCTTTTATCAATGGAAGTTTGATTATTATGACGGAGATAATTGGCATAGCTTGAGGTTAGTTAAAGGGGAGAATTCAGTGGTGTAGGGTCAGTGGAGATGTTGGAGAATTAACAAAGGATGGAGTGTATTAGATGGAGAGAGACGGTGATCATGGAGGGGAGGCGTTGGAGAGAGAAGGAGATGATAAAGGAGAAGGGCTAGGGAGAGGAGTAGTTTTTCAACTACTCATTGCACGGAAGAATAAGGTGAAATTAGAAAAAGAGAAAGAGAGTGATGATGATTATCAATGAAGGCGTTATTAATCAAAAGAAGAAGAAGGAAAGATAGTGAAGAAGAGAAATATAACTAGATATAGAGAAATATATCTAGTTTCCCTAGATTCAATATTATTCAGATTTTAGATTTTAGATCATCGCCATCTATAAGGTATCTTCCCTGTATCTAGAATTATTCCATCTTTCCACTCATAATATCTGATTAGAACATATCATTATATAATTCTCTATTGATTGATACAATAAGTATATCATGAAAAAGATAGGGAGAGAAGAATAAGGTAACCTTGTGCCATTCCTCTCCCAAATTTAGATAAGGTTACACATAGTCCGAAATAGTTCAAGTCTTGTGGTTGTTCACTTTACAAAATTTTCAGTCCTTAATTGTTTCCACAGAGTACATTTTTCAATTTAGATGCTTCAAAACCAAACATGGAAAAAAATATTTCACATCATTATCACTTAAATAGGGAATATTCACATATTAAAAAAATAATTTTGCAGGACCATAAAACTATATATTACACTATATCCCTATTTTCACCATTCATCCTGAAATTTCAAATAGCTTTAACCTGAATTTATTCAACCCTCAAAAGTCTGCATTCTCTGCTCTTTCCACAGTCCATTCTCTCCTATTCTTTCTTAATTGAAATGATATAGGAAGGAATTAAAGGGGAAAAATGTGATGGAGCAGTGGATGAAAAAGAAGATAGAAAAGGGGATGAGAATTGAATTGAATTGAATAATTGCCTCCCTCTATTAAGGGGCGGAGTTGGGACTCTATGTCCTCTCCGACACACAATCATTTTTTTGTGAATGTGGGAGAAGAGAATAAGTAGTATAGTGGAGGCAAAAAGGTGGATAAAATAATTATTAGAGGCAAAACAAAAATAGAAAAAGTTGAAGAGATTCAAGGAAACAAAGTTATAAGTGGGGAATATGGATAACATTCTTTTTAACAATATTGGAATTGTAAGTCAAAAAAGTGGATAAAATAATTATTGGAAGCAGAAAAAAAATAGAAATAGTCGAAGAGATTCAAGAAAACAAAGTTATAAGTGGGGGATATGGATAACATTTTTTTTAAACAATATTGCAAAATTGTATTTTTATTGTATAATATTTTGCATGGTTGTATTTGTGAAGAAGACACATTAAGACACCTGTTGTCTCCATAAATAAATAACGGAAAAGGTTAAGATGAATTTCACAAAGATATTGAAAAAAAAATATTAAGAGAAAGTTGAAAAACGAATAGAAATCACGATGTGGGGAACAAACAGGACATAACAGGACAAGAAAGGAGAGATGTATGGAGACAGGACAAGGAAGGAGAGATGTATGGATAATATGAAGGAAAATGATGGATAATCTGAGAAAACAACAGATGAAAGTGAGAAAAGAATGGAGAAAGAGAAAGAAAAAATAATTAGCAGAGAAGATGATGGAATGAAGAAGGAATAGAGAGAGAAGCGGAAAAGAAAAAAGAGAGATGAATGATGTTGTTTAGAACCCAGCAATCTAAGGGTAAAAATGAGTGAAAGGTCTTCAGCGAGTTTATTAGTGCTGCTTATTGCTAGAAGAAGACAGAGAAGAAGAAGAAGAAGAAGAAGAACACGCACGCACGCCTGCACGCCTGACCGGAAGGAAGGAAGGAAGTGAGGAAGGAAGAAGCCAGTTTTATGATAAAAGAGGCTACAAATTGAACCACGTCGGCAAAAAAAAATAATAGGATGAGTCGAGCAGAGGGCACACATCTGGCCAGTAATAATACATTATTTTAGCCTCGGCACCCTTCAAATTAGGTTCCTGACATTGAAAAACATTCACTTATTTAGCTTTTCATCTGTAAAACACTTGTTCTTTTCTATAACATTATGTTAATAGTATTGTAGTGAATATAAAGATATCAAAATCTCAGTACCCTTTTTTTGAAATATTTTATCACAACATGTTTCGGACATTTATGCCATTTTCAAGTGATATGAAGTAAATAAATAAATAATTTTAATTCATAAATCACTTGAAAATGGCATAAATGTCCGAAACATGTTGTGATAAAATATTTCAAAAAAAGGGTACTGAGATTTTTATTTCTTTATATTTATATTACAAGTAGCCCTATACAGAAAAGAGATAAATATTGTAGGAAGAATGTTATCTATTTGGTTACATTCAATTGTTCCACTTCAAAAGTGTTTTCATTTCAAAGTTCAAATCAAAAGTGGGAGAGGATGATTTTACAACACAGTAATTACAATTACACTAAATTCATTCAAACTCATTGAACTCCACTGAATTTTTACTACAGTGAGGTCCACGTTATGATGGCAGTGTTTGTTCAGGTATTTCTATCCTTGTCTATCATTCAACAAAGTGGACCATCTATCTCTTTCTCACTCTCCTCTGCTGCCAGATCTTGTTTCAACAATGTAGAACTCATAATCAATTCACAAAATATTTCATCTTAATTATGAAAATTCATTATGAATTATTGAAAATATCATTTCATGCTTAATAAAATAATTATATTATAATTGATTATTTCAAACGAGAACGAACAGTTAATATTTCATCAATTAATCAGGTACCGTCTATAGAAGGCATTGACAAGACAGAGGATTGGCAACGTTGTTCTCCTATCTCTCTTGACTGCCATTATAACGTGGACCTCACTATCAACTTCACTTCAATGAACTTGAAATCGTTAAATAAGGATAGGGGTGGATTTAGGGAATATTATCAGTTTATAGGATCATAGAGAAACAATAGCATAAGTAGATATCCCATGGTATAGGGCTTTTATGCCGCAACTTTTACTGTTATCTCAAGCCTATAGTCCATGTATTTCTTTCCCGTGAAGCTTTATGACGCTGGTAGTCTCTCATATTGTGCCGTTCATACACTCTTACCCGGTCAAAACAGTAGAAATCGACAATAATCGACAGTAATCGGCTTGAGATAACAGTAAAAGTTGCGACATAAACGCCCTATTCCATGGGATATCTACTTACGCTATTGTTTCTCTATGATAGAATATAGTTTCAAACAAAATACAGTATAAAAGTCATAATCGATAAAAATCATAATCAAAAGTCATAGTCAGTTAGTCATACATCAAGCTTTAACAGTGTTTAAAGGTTGGTTTCCGAGCTCGGGATTTGGCTGGGTCCTAGACTTTAAACAACTGGAGTCAGAAAAATGACTTCCCGAAACGTGGTGTAGTTGCAGGTTTTATGATAATCTTTATTTTCTCATTTCTATATTAAATTTGGAAACGTTTTTCCTTGACGGAATGAAACATTTCTAAATAATTAAAAATATCTGAAACTCTAGACTATTTCCTCTTTATAGGATTTTGTGTTCAAATTTCTAGTTTTTCGAAATTCAATTTAAACGTGGACTACGAATACGCCCCGTTTTGGAAAGCCATTTTTCTGACTCCAGCTGTTTTAAGTCTAGATCCATAGAGAATCGATAGCATAAGTAGATATCCCATGGTATAGGGCGTTTATGTCGCAACTGTTACTGTTATCCCAAGCCGATAGTTCACGTAGTTCTTTCCTATGCAGCTGTGTGACGCTGGTAGTTTCTCAAATTGTGCCGTTCTTACACTATCACCCCAACAAAACAGTAATAATTTACAATAATCGCCAGTAATCGGCTTGAGATAACAGTAAAAGTTGCGACATAAACGCCCTATACCATGGGATATCTACTTACGCTATTGTTTCTCTATGCTAGAACTTAGCAAAATCCGAGCTCGGAAACCGGCCCTAAATGAGTATTCTGAATATTCTAATATTTATATTGCAATGTAAGTAATAATATAAACATTACATACTATTGTTAACATTGTTGTAAAGAATTCTTCATAATTATAATATTATAGGTGGAATATTTACTGAAATTCCATGTCTGTCTGATAGGACAGATTAAAATAGTGTCGTTCTATGAGTTTGACGTCAAAAGGGTGCCTCTCAACAAACAATAATTGGAAGGGTAAATCTGATGACTGGCACTTATAAGCTTCAAAAACATTTCCCAGTGGTTCGGAACCCATCTAAGAATCCAAGTCCATTAATCTCCTATCATTACACCTTATAAATTTAATATTTCCAAATTTGGCTTAGTGGTTCTGTGTTTTGTTTCGGTTTTTGTATATGTTTGGGCTGTTTAACATCAAAATAGTTATTTATGTATTAAGAGCATATGAGTTTTCGCTTCATCAAGAAAATCTTTACGAACGGTTGTAGAAAAAGAACTTTATTTCAAAGTGAAAAGTGTAAATTTAAAGTATTGTGCTGACTATAGCCTCTGTGTCCGGTTTCCCATTAAGGAACTTTGGACTATATACGGCGAGGTGGAACTACCCTTGGGTCTCCCCACTATTCAAAGCCATACACTAATAATAATAATAATAATCCTTTCCTTTCCTTTTCCTTTTTCCTTCGTCCTGGTACCCCAGAAGAAGGGAGTTTTTATAGAAAATATAACAAACAAAAATGAAAATACATTATAAAAAAATCTTACAAACAAAACAATGAAGAATAATAAAAAAAAGCAAGAATGACAAAAGATAAGAAGATTCCCTTTCAGTAGAACATTTCAAATATTATAAACCAGACGAGTTATAAATTCTCCAAAACCTTCTAAAGAAGGTTTGACTGGAGGAGTCAAGTTTTACATTTTATTAAAAAAAAATAATAATAATAATTCCCCATTACCCCTTACAAGTCTCAAGATTTGGACATCATTCTGAGCAAAAGTTATTACCTCACTAATTGACGCACAAGCCTCAAGCTTATCTAGGCATCATCCTCAGAAAAAACTTTGCCTCCCTCAACAACTTCATCTAGACTTCAAGAACAGATTCACCCTTCAAGACCTGATTCACTACCAATACAACACTCACCCTCCTTTTCAGTTATCAGTAATTTCAAAATCAATTTGCAACCAAATTATCATCTCTCCAATGATAGCCGCGGGCTAAATTTCGAAATGGCGGCAAAAAAGACGGTGAAACGCAACGGAAACGGAACGGAAACGTATCGCCAGCGGTCATATTCGTTCTCAATAACCAATCAGAGACGTCCATTAAGATTTTAATTGGAACTGGAGCTCGGTGAAAAATGTGCAGATTTTATTCAATAGAAAGAAGTGATGAGTTTTTTCAGTAAGACCATCTCTGTGAGTGAATAAAGAATAATTTGACTGCTACCAGTTGGGCTTCTATTTTTATTTTGTGTTGAATTTATCGTCCATGTAATTTACTTAGATTTTTTCTCTGCTTCCAACTTTCTCTCATTTCTACAATTTTCTTTTTTCTACGTATCATTTTATTCTTTGTTACAATGGTTTCACTCTTCTTTTGCTTTTGCTAGCCCCCGTTATTATTTCTTGTTTATCAATTCGAATTCAATATTGTTGTTATCTTTTTCACTCTTTCTTGCGTTTTTACATTATTCTTCATTCCAATCTCTATCCTCTGCCATATCCATATAGTCCTCATCTAATCCTTTCTATTCTACATTGATTTGTCATCACTACCTTTTCTCTCACTATTTCCTCACTTAAACCTCCTCCTATTCCTCCTCTTCATTCTCCTTCTCCTCCTCCTCTTGCTTCTCCCCTCTCTCTTCATCCACCTTCTCATCCTTTTTATCCTCCTGTTCAAAGTAGTTGTAAAAATATCAAACTTGCAAGATGTTAATGTTGAACGTTTCAGTTATTTTTCAAATTGAATATTCTATTTCAAGTATATCCACGTTATGTCTTTAACATGTGAAACCTTTTGTAGGTCAAAGCAAATCCAGGAAATCAAGTATTTGAAATCCTAACTTACTCCTAATGAAATGGAATATGAAGACGAAGATTCAAGTTTCAAGATTTCTTTATTGCAGAAAACATTTGTACAAATACGTAGCATCGTCATAAATCAAACATGATAAATACAAAGTATTTACATTCAAAGAAATAGAAATTCAAACTCGAGCATACAAACAGCAAACAAAATACCCTCAAATTAGAACTTTTCTTTCCTATATGGACATATTTCAAAATATTGCAACACGATATTAATTTTAAAATAATGTTTAATACTTTTCATGAAGATATCATGATGCTATATCCTAATACTTCAATAAAATTGAGTACTTCATTCTATGTTCTGTGTAAAGACATGGACGTTTGTAGTATCCAGGTGGTATCGTCATCTGGTGGTGAACTGAAAAACTAACAAAATCGTCCATCGGTGCATTGCTCTCTTGCGGTTGGCTGGAGGAGTGGCTAGTTCAGGCTGAGCTTCAATGAGCGGCCAATCGTATTGCGTGAATAGTTTCATGACGGTTTGACTCTACTATAGATACCCCTCTGATTGGCTGAAATTCCAATGACTGGTCCAATAGTAGTTTATTATTATTTTCATTCTGTTTTGTTCTTGATCTCCAATATTATCGTCTTCATTGTACAATATCGGGGCACCGAGCTTCGCTCGTTATTCATTTATTGATAAACAGAACACATTTCTTCGAAATGATTGGGGAAGGAGTAACAGGCACAGCCCAAAACTGTTTCTTCCCCGAATTTTGTTTATACACTATAAATGGTCCAAAAAGTAGGTTATGTTTCATACACTTGAATTCAGGAAAAATTTCAGTCAAGATATTTAAAAACAGAAAAGTTCTAATTTAGATTGTTTACAAACCAAATTGAATAATAAAATAGCACCCACTAATCAATCAAAACTGTAAAATAATGATTAACTTTGAATATCATGATATACTGCAATTAAGGGCCGTTTGCACAGTAAAATCTTAAACTGAATTAAATCAGCTGGTGGCTTAAACTCAAAAGAGGAAAAAATTTTATGGAACGAGACTTGATACGGATTTAATCCAGTTTAAAATAAAATTTAGTTTAAACTGTTACTGTGCAAAACAGTGTTAGAGTGATAAACCATGTCATGTCAACAAATCAGATTATTTTGATGAAACTTCTAGATAATATTTCTCGCGAGATACGGTAAGCTGATTGAATGATTGAACAGCTGATCTCCCACACAGGCACACGCATCTTCTGTTATCGACAGACGACGAAATTATCATCTGTTCTTCCAAGGATGAATTATTCTTTTAATGTCCTTCAGCGAGTTTTCCCAAGGATGATACCTAGTAAAAAGTAAATTCGTATGGCTTTTGTTGGTGGGGAGTCCCTTGCGAGAAGGTCCCACCGCCTGAATATATAATTTATGCCGTCAATGGGCCTTACGACTGTCATACTTCAGCCGGGACCGACAAATTTAACGTGCCCATCCGATAACACGGGATTGATCTGGTTAAAAAACTTTCAGCTATGAGTGGGTTTGAACCCGGGATCTCTATGCTGCTAAGCAAGCACTCTATCAACTAGACCACGGATCACTCCATGAGACCTAGTGCAATCGAATCTCTATACATAAACCTACTATGTTCCAAATTTCGTGAAAATCGTTAGAGCCGTTTTCGAGATCCGTTGAACATAAATAACCAGATAGGTATAAATATATAAAAATACAGAAATTGCTCGCTTAATATAATAGAATACATTTCATTTATTTCTATATATTTCTATATTTTTTCTTTTGGTTAATCAATAATTTTGTACAAACAATTCTTTCTACAATTTGGATTAGAAGAATTGATTGGAAGGGAATTTAATGAATCCCACTTTTCTCTGTTCCGCATATCCCTCCAAGTGGGAGCTAATTTTGTATGGACTATAGTTAACCAGTTCAGGTTTGATCAATTTTGAGACGATTCCATAAAGTTTATAACCGTCAATAACGTTTAGCTTTTTACTTTCCTTGCCCTATTACCATAGGTAAGGAGAGTATTGCTTTCCGAAAAAAATTAAGGTACCCCAATTTCTAAATTTCTATACGTTTCGAGTCCAAAAAAGTGGTTCTTGGGTATTGGTCTGTATGTGTGTGTGTGTGTGTGTGTGTGTGGTGTGTGTGGTGTGTGTGTGTGTGTGTGTTGTGTGTGTGTGTGTTGTGTGTGTGTGTGTGTGTGGTGTGTGTGTGTGTGTGTGTTGTGTGTGTGTGTGTGTTGTGTGTGTGTGTGTGTGTGTGTGTGTGTGTATGAGTGTATGTGCGTCTATGTACACGATATCTCATCTTCCAATCATAACGTAATGACTTGAAATTCGGAACTTGAGGTCCTTACACTACAAGGATCCGACACGAACAATTTCAATCAAATGCAATTCAAGATGGCGGCTAAAATGGCGAAAATGTTGTCAAAAACAGGGTTTTTTGCGATTTTCTCGAAAACGGCTCCAACGATTTTGGAGCCTTTTCATACCTAGAAAAGTCATTGATAAGCTCTATCAACTGCCACAAGTCTCATATCTGTAAAAATTCCAGGAGCTCCGCCCCATCTATGCAAAGTTTGATTCTAGATTCTCAATTATCAGGCTTCAGATACAATTTAAACAAAAAATTTCAAGTGATAAAGATTGAGCATGAACATTTCTACAATTAATGTCTAGTAACATTTCCACCTAAAATTGAAAATAAGCTTGAAATTCGAAAAAATGAGATTATTCAATTGCAAACTGTTGTCAACTGTTGATTCTATTAAATCATTCACTATGAAGATATAGCAGACCTCGTGTTTCTAGCGTTATTGTCCTGTCACCAGCTGGCTCAAATCTTTGAATAGTAGACTTGAGATGCGCGTGCACACTAGCGTCAGGTGATCAATTTTCATAACGGCAAGGAAAGTTGTGTGAGTGCACCACACCAGATTTTTAAAAGAGAAGCCGATCCTTCAGTTTCCATTGATTGCAGTGGATTTAATGTACTTTAGAAGATGAGAATCAAACATAGACACATTGTTTAAGCTGGAGTGAGATTTTCACTCCGGACTTACAGCATTGTTCGGATGTAGAGCATTGATATTATTCGTAAGGAATGCTGACAGTATAAAGTGAATTCAACTATAAAGAGCAGATCCTTTGCCAGATGAGACGCTTTATTTGAAGAGTAGAAGAGGCCTTCTGTGAACCGGCGAATGACAATAATTACAAGCATGAACAATGATGTCATCTACGTCTTTCTTTACATTCTCCTCTTTACTTCAAGTTCTTCTTAGATTCTCCTTCATCTACTTGTTCTTATTATTTTTGTTCTTCTTCCTGTCCTTCTTGCACAGTTCAGAATGAACTAATCGTTGTCTTGCTCTTCTTTTCTTTGACTGTTTCTACGGGAATCTGCAACTTGCGCCCAGCGGTCTGAATGTGTTTGGGGGGAATCTGCAACTTGCGCCCAGCGGTCTGAATGTGTTTGGGGGAATCTGTAACTTGCGCCCAGCGGTCTGAATGTGTTTGGGGGGAATCTGCAACTTGCGCCCAGCGGTCTGAATGTGTTTGGGGGAATCTGCAACTTGCGCCCAGCGGTCAGAATGTGTTTGGGCACTCACAGATTGAACGTAACAAAGTGAACGTCCGTGACGTCATCACGAGTGATGCCATTTCGCTCCAAAGACCTTAAAAAGATATAGACCCTCAATGCCTATGCCTTCCCAATGATAGCTCTTACTTGAAATTGAAGGCTGCCATTGGGGTATTTTAGCACGATATTTTAGATTTAAGCACGCATATTTATTATATGAATAATATTTGTAATACTATAGATCACAAAGGCATTGGTGGCATTGATATGTAATAATCTTATGGGTTGCCCCCTCAATGGCGGATTTCAATTCAAAGTACGACACTAGCGCTGCATGTCAGTCTATGCAACTTAAGGTCTTTGTTGTGCTCTAACTGGCAGCCGACATTACGTTCCCCGTCTGAAGGAGCGAAATTCAAACTCACTACAGTATCCTGAGGATGCTTCAAGCAAAACACTACAATACGTTGTATTATGACAACGTATAAGCCTAATTAATGAGATACAGATTTGGAACCTGTAATATATTCCATTCCAGTTGATAATAAAAGATTGGGCTAGAACCATGATTGTACGATCAATCATTCATTAAGAATCAATCATCTTCAATGAATGATCACTGTCAAATTGGTTGAAGCAACATATTGTCTCAATCATTCATTCTACTGTTTTGATTATTCATTTCATTTGTCTCTATGACAGAGACAGTGTGAAAAAAATTAATTTGAACCATTATACAGATTGTTCAATAAATTGTCTCATTCATTCATATTTTTTTTAGAAAATTAGAGAAAGAACTAGACTCCATTCGAAAAATTATCATGATATTATCTTCTTAATCATGATGTTTTATCACTTCATTTTTTATTCATTCTTATAAAGAAAGGAGAAAAATTGTTCCACTCCTTTTTTTTAGAAAATTACCGAAAGAACTCCATTACAAAAATTATCATGGTGTTATATCACTCCAATTTTTATTCCATTTTATAAAAAAAGTAAATTACGCAACCAAATGCTGCACAATTCAAATCAACTGCCGATTCAATCAAGCCTTTAAGTATCTAATGAAAAATGCAGGCGAGCGAAGCAAGCCTGCTGGTCTTATTTCTAGATTATTTAGCAGGAGGTCTAGGTTGAACGGATAAGGCGAATAGGGAGGAATGTTCGTTATACAGCACATGGTTATCAAAAAGTATAGGCCGTTATCTCTTCGACAGAGAGAGAGTGAGTATGAGCGGGACAAAAAATGGCACTGGCAGTGATGACGTCACTACGTGAACAGTGTTCTTGTGTAAGGGAGCCATGCATCACTCCTATTTGACCGCTGGGCGCAAGTTGTGTATGTCCGTTTCTACTACGTCTTCTACTTTATGAATCTCTTCTCCTTACTCTTGTCCTTCTTATTTCTCCTCTCCCAATTCTCATCTTCTCAATTATTTTCTGTATTCTACGTCATCATTCTTTCTTATCTTTTTGTTCTTAGTTTCCTCATCCTCTTCTTCTCCTTTCCGTTATCTCTTCTCCTTACTCTTGTTCTTCTTATTTCTCCTCTCCCAATTCTCATCTTCTCAATTATTTTCCTTATTCTACGTCACCATTCTTTCTTCTCTTTTTGTTCTTAGTTTCCTCACCCTCTCCTTTCTCATCTCCGTTATCCTTCTTCGTCTCCTAACTGATTCATTGAGTCAAAGAAGAAGTCCTTTGAAACAATGCGAGCAGACAACGATAGGAACGAGACAATACACGCTGACCCGAGTTCTGTAGAAAAACGGTTATTTGATGAGTTGGATTGGAATCAGGAGGTTCAATGAGATCTAATGAATGGAGGTTGGATGACAAAAATTCTTGAATGGATCGATCTTGATTTGCAAAATGCCTTATTGGATGAAATCTTGGAGTTTCTAAACTTGAAGATACAGTCAACATTAGAATACTCCCAACCAAAGTTATTTCAGCTTTACGAACCCCCTCCTCCCAAGAAGATACACTTATATAGTGCGGTCCACGTTATAATGACAGTATTTGATCAACTTTGGTTTTGCTATCCTTGTCTATCATTTGACAAAGCCGGTGGTACTATCCTTTTCTAGGTCCACAACAATGCCAATTATGTTTTTGACAGTGTAGAAATATAATTAATCAATGCGGAGAATCGGCATCGCTATTCTTCTATCTTCATCCACTGCCATTATAACGTGGACCTCACTATAGGCATAATGCGAGAGTATGGTATCATATCCTCTTTGTTATCATGAGTAATGATGAGATTACAATTAAGTAATAATCTACAATTACACAGAGTCTCATTAAAAAAAAATTCGATGAGAGTAGGTTTTTTATTGCTCATACAATATCGGGGCACCGAGCTTCGCTCTTCATTTTTATTTATTGATAAAAAGAACACAATTCTCTAAAATGATCTTGTTTATATTTTACAGCTGGTGTACGTCAGCTTATGAATTTCGGGGATGCGATATTTTGATTTTCCACAGACTCACTCGCTCATTCACTTTTTTACTATCCACAGACGACGAAAGTCTCAGCTGTTTCAGCCAAGGATGAATTATCTTTTAATGTCGTTCAGCGAGTTTTCACAAGGATGAGACCTAGTGCAATCGAATTTTTATATCATAAACCTACTATGTTCCAAATTTCGTGAAAATCGTTAGAGCCGTTTTCGAGTTCTGTTGGACATAAATAAACATAAATAATAAATAAATATAAAAATATATACATATATACAGAAATTGATTGCTTAATAATATAAATATCGGAGCTCCGAGCTTCGCTCGTTATTTATTTGAAAACTATTGATAAACAGAATACAATTCTTTAAAATGATTGGGGAAGGACTAACAGGCACAGCCCAAAACTGTTTCTTCCCCGAATTTTGATTTATACACTATAAATAGTCCAGAAAGTAGGTTATGTTCCATACACCTGAATTCAGGTTCAATTTTCAGTCCAAACATTAAAAAACAAAAGATTTCAAATTTAGATTGTTTACAAACCAAATTGAATAAGAAAATAACATTCATTAATCACTCAAAATTGTCAAATAAATAATGGATTACTTTGAAAATAATTATGATATACCATGTCATGTCAACATATCAGATTATTTTTATTGAGTCTATTACAATTTCTAGATTTCTCGCGAGTTACGGTAAGCTGATTGATTACACAGCTGATCTCCCACACAATCACACGTTTAGAATGATTATCATGTCATGTCAACAAATCAGATTATTCTGATCAAGTCGATTAAAATTTCTCGATAATATTCCTCGCTGATTGATTACACAGCTGGAAATAATTTTGTCTCTCTCCCACACACATAATATCTTCTGTTTCGACAGACGACGAAATTATCATCTGTTTTTTCAAGGATGAATAATTGTTATCCTTTCCATGTCCTTCAGCGAGTTTTCCCAGGGGATGAGACCTAGTGCAATAAAATTTTTATATCATAACCTACTATGTTCCAAATTTCGTGGAAATCGTTAGAGCCGTTTTTGAGATCCGTTGAACATAAATAACCAGATATACAGAAATTTCTCGCTTAATATAATAGGATATATTATTATTCTGACAAAATTAATAGTTGCATGATTTGAAAGTATAATAATATACAAATCATAAATTTTCTCCTGTATGCATATCATAATCTATGGTACAATCCATCGCATGGTTAGATAATTTCCGAAATTATTCAAATAACAACTACACAATGATTGATATTGATTATGATGTCCTCCATTGCTACTAAAATGACCCACAGCATTATTTGCTCCCATCATAGCAACCAAATGAATTCAACAGTTGTCGGTTTTGTAGGGTAAATGATTATTTCCGCTTCGTTACCGAATTTCATACAACTTATTAATGCGAATGGCAATAAAGCAAATTACAATGACACAGCTCAAATGACATCACAGTAAATTGAGCGTGTCTGTTCACTCTTCCTCACCCTTCATTCGCCCTTCTCACTCCTCCTTCTCCAGTCTTCCTTCTCTTCATTCTTCTCTATCATTCTCACTTTCTCGTCAGCCGTCAGTCTCCTTTCTTATCCTCTCTCCTACTTCCGTATTTCGTTCTATCTTTTTCTCTGTTCTCTTCCTTGTTCTACCGGACATACACAACTTGCGCCCAGCGGTCAAATGGGAGTGATGCTTGGCTCCCTTACACAAGTACACTGTTCACGTAGTGACGTCATCACTGCCAGTCCCATTATTTGTCCCGCTCACACTCACTCACTCTCTCTCTCTCTCTCTCTCTGTCAAAGAGATAACGGTACATATGCTTTTCAATAACCATCTGCTGTATTGTATTGTTGTATAGCTGTATACCTGTATTGTTGTATGAGCTTTTGTATGGCACTGAAAAAGTTATTATAAATTTATACAAGGTATGCCTGATGTGGAATAACAATACATTGAACTGTGGATTCATCTATCAGAACTTTTAGTGAAAAGTCATTGCTTGAACCACATATTAAAAACAACAACTCTTTAAAATGTAATCACCAATCATCAAATGTAATCATCCTATTATTGGTAATGGTAGCATTGAATGTATGGTTTTGTCACGGAACTTTTCGAATTATGAATATAATAATTTATAGATTGAGCCATAGGATCTAAGAACAAAAAGATTCAACATATATATTTATGTTGGGAGAGTTATTAAATTTGAAATTCTATATCTATCACCCACATTGTCTCTGTCATAGAAACAAATTCAGAAATTAGAAATCAAAACATTAGAATAAATTATTGAGACAATGGGCCATATGAATAAAGTTGAGCATTTGCTTATACTTCTAAAATATGGAGCATTTGCTTCATTTTCTATGAATAAACGTGAGCAAAACCTTTTGCTCATGCTCATCAAAAAAATAGTTTGAGCATTTGCTCAAAAGTAAATGCTTTTGCTCAAAATTGTATGAATAAACTAGAGCATTTGCTCAACTTTTGAAGCAAATGCTTCAAAAAAGGTGAGTCTAGTCTAGAGCAGCTTATCACCTTCTGCTCATAGTAAAATGACTCAACCAATTCGTATGAGGAAGAGGAAACTATACCAGATACGATCACAACCAATAGTTGAGAACTATAGAACTCTTTAGATTCAACCATGATATATATCACCATTATCCCTACAAAAGAATAAATACAAAAGATACCTGTTATAAAGATAGCCATCACAAAATAGGAAATGGGCATTTAAGAAGATGAGAGTGTAGACGATTATAAGAAGGCTATTGATATTATAAGAATATGCTGAAGATTATTATAGAGATGACATTTTTTCACGCTTTTATTTCAGAATTCTAAACTCAACTAACCTAAAACTCTATTTCATAATCATAAATAGAAAACAGAGCAGACGACGCAAACACAAGCGGTGCACCCTACTAGCATATTTAGCGCTTCCGTAAGTTATAAAAACAAAAGCGAATCAGCTGATAAAAAATCTTTAAAATACGTGAGCATTTGCTCCAGAGTTCAGGAGCATAAGGTAAAGCTTATTCATATAAAAATTAGCAAATGCTTTTGCTTCTACCTTATGCTCATGAGCAAAATCTTATGCTCCATGCTCTTGCTCATGAGCATTTGCTCTGGTTTTATTCATATGGGCCATTATGTTGTTACAACCAATTTGACAGTGATCATTCATTGAAGATAATTTTTAATGAAGATCGTGAAGAATGATCGTACAGTCATGGTTCTAGCCCAATATTTTATTATCAATAAGAATGGAATCACAGGTTAGAAATCTGTATCTCATTAACTTTGCTAATATGTTGTCATAATACAGTAGTGTTTTGCTTGAAGCATCCTTAGGATACTGCAGTGAATTTGAATTTAACTCCTTCATTCGGGGAACGTAATGTCGGCTGCTAGTGAGAGCGAAATGCCATCACTCGTGATGACGTCACGGACGTTCACTTTGTTACGTTCAATCTGTGAGTGCCCAAACACATTCTGACCGCTGGGCGCAAATTGCAGATTCCCCCAAACACATTCTTACCGCTGGGCGCAAGTTGTAGATTCCCCCCAAACACATTCTGACCGATGGGCGCAAGTTGTAGATTCCCCCAAACACATTCAGACCGCTGGGCGCAAATTGAAGATTCCTCCCAAACACATTCTGACCGCTGGGCGCAAGTTGCAGATTCCCGGTTATCCATGGTCTCTCAATTTTCGACCCTACTATCATTCTTTCTCTCTCCCACAACCATCATCCTCCCTCTTCTCTCACTTCGAAATCTATAGCCTCGTCCCTCTCTCTGTCTACTCAAATCGCTCACTTTCCCTTATCTTCATTTTTTCAATCTCCTTCTTCTTCCTCATTCTTTAATCTTCTTCCTCTTCCTTTTTCTCCAATATCCTTCCTTCTCCTGTCTCATACTTCCTTCTTTATCATTATTCTCCTACTATTCTCCTTAACCTTCTTTACTTGCATCCCCTCTCTCTGTTACTCCCATCATTTTTCGCCCTCCCTCTCTCTTTTACAGGCACACTCTCTCTCTCCCCAAAAAATTAAGGTTGATTGACAGTTATTAACGTTAACGTCGAGGTCAATAAAATCCAATATGGTGGCTGGAGTTGTCGAAGCGGTTATAATGTTGGTCAAATGATATTGACGTATTTTTTCATTTGCGTGTAGGGCAACGTTATTGCAATGAGAGCAGGCGAGTGATAGTGTTGATTTTGTGCCTTATATTCTAATGAATAAATATCACTAGTAGTTCTGTGAACAGTAGACCTCGCGCTCAGTAAGTTACATTGATATGTTGTTATGTTTTCCAAAAATTAATAAATAATGTATCAATTTGAAATGTCTAGAAAAAATCCTAAATAAACATAGAGCTTTCTGTCCTGTCGTACCGTGACGTGTCGTCCCGGAATGTGAGTGTGAGCGCTGTTATCAGGTCTGGCTGCAACTATCTACAACGTTGATGAAAAGAAACATTTTTAAGATGTTCGATGTTTTTGAGTGGGTAGTATTATAGTCCACTAGACAGCTGATATATGATGAATAATTCTATAGTCTGATTTTTACTCCAATATTGGCGTATGAAGAAGGCTCCTTTTTCCTTTTATAGTATCCTTGAAATGCAAAATTTCCAAAAACATTGTATATACGTCGACGTGCAATTTAAAAAGGAGCATACTTGTTAAATTTCATAAAAATCTATCACCGCGTTTCACCGTAAATGTGCAACATATAAAAATTTAAACATAAAGAGAAATGCCAAACCGTCGACTTGAATCTTAGACCTCACTTCGCTCGGTCAATATTTTATATATCCTTTTATAATGGAAATGTACAAAATAGTGCGTTATTTAAGAAATTTGCCCAACTGTCAGTGTTCCTTATGAATAGCACGAATGTTTCCAATTCAACAAATGCTGACATTTTGAAGTGAATATAACTTGATGGTTTTCGTGCATGGAACGTGTGTTATCAGTGTGAATTATTGCGGGGAACAGAGTGTGGTTCAGTTGATAAAACTAGTTCGCCACTTTGCTGATGGATGGCAGCACTGTAATAGACAAACAATTCAAACACTCTTGTCTGACGAATCTTAATATACCTGTATACATTGTTCCAAATATTGTTTCTTCATTCATTTATAATACCTGGGGCCTATTGCATGATGAAATACAATATATAATAATATCAGTCTGTAGTCAGCTGGTTATAAAGGTGCGTACAGACTTTCGCCCTGCTCCGCAACCGAACGTCACTCCAGCAGAGCGATTGATGATCGACCGGGGAGCAAGAGTGGTACGACCGGGGAAAGCGAGAAGATCTAACATCTTCCGTAACGTACATGATGGGTGCGTGGGCGGAGCGACTGTGGTTCGATGGAGGAACGAGG
This sequence comes from Nilaparvata lugens, assembly GCF_014356525.2. Lineage (NCBI taxonomy): Eukaryota > Metazoa > Arthropoda > Insecta > Hemiptera > Delphacidae > Nilaparvata > Nilaparvata lugens. The sequence continues at coordinate 50,490,571 of NC_052511.1, read as the reverse complement.
GCGGTACGAGGGAGGAGCGTGCTCGGTGCGGGTTGGAAGAGTGTATATGTGTACGCAGCTTTAGAATACCAAGGTATAAGCTTGTGTTTTACGATGCAAGAGGATCCTGTATATCACAATGTTAATATAGTGGATGTATATTATAGGACTAGCCGTCAGGCTCGCTTCGCTCGCCATATCCGTCTAGTCAGGGGGCACCGCCCTCTGGACCTCCGACTGGATCGTCCAGAAATGAGATCAGCGAACTCGCTTCGCTCGCCTGCATTTTTCATTTGAGCATGCTTCATTCCATCAGGAGGTCAAAGTACTGAGAAAACGCAGAGAAACTGAGAAAACGCAGAGAAACTGAGAAAACGCTGATTTTGGGCGTATCTTTGATGAAATATTAAAGTCACCTCATCACAAAATTTTTAAACCCTAGCTAAACCTCTGTACCAAATTTGAACATTTTCTGTCTATTACTTGATGAAAGAACTGAGAAAGCCCGCTAATTTTGGGCGTATCTTTGGCGTTATTTCGAATTCCTACTAACACAACATTATTACACCCCAGCTGAGCTTCTGTAGTAAATTTGAGCAATTTCTGTTCATTTGTTCTTGATAAAGCTGAGAAAAAGCAAAAAACTCTGGAAAAACGCTAATCTTTGGCGTTATTTCAAATTCCTTCTAACACAACATTATCACACCCTAGCTTAGCTTCTGTACTAAATTTTAACAATTTCTGTTCATTTGTTCTTGATAAATCTGAGAAAAAGCAAAAAACGCTGGCAAAACGCTAATTTTGGGCGTATCTTTGGCGTTATTTCAAATTCCTTCTAACACAACATTATTACACCCTAGCTTAGCTTCTGTACTGAATTTGAACAATTTCTGTTCATTTGTTCTCGATAAATCTGAGAAAAAGCAAAAACACTAATTTTGAGCGTATCTTGGACGTTATTGCAAATTCCTCCTAACACAACATTATTACACCCTAGCTTAGCTTCTGTATTAAATTTTAACAATTTCTGTTCATTTGTTCTCGATAAATGGGATCTTAGATAAAGAGACATTAGAATACTTTGGAAAAACATTGAATTAATAAAAAAGAGAGGGACATTTTTCTGGGAATGGATGAAAATAATGAGGTTAGTAACAGTTCAAATCATCATGAAGTAATCCTTTATTATAGGCTTCATGAATTTCTGTGGACACTAACAGTATCAATGAAAGGAATGAGTTTAGGCTGAATGACAAGAAATAATATGAGTTGTAGAAAGAGAAGATAAAAAAAAAACATAGAAGAAGAAGAAAAAAAAGAAGAAGGAAAAGAAAATATGAAGAAGGAGAAGAAGGAGAAGAAGAAGGAGAAGAAGAAGGACAAGGAGAAGAAGATGAAGAAGAAGGAGAAGAAAATCATGATGAAGAAAGTGAAAAATGACATCGCGTGTCGTTTTCTAATTCAATTTAGTCAATGGTAGATCACGATACAGTATTCCTATTTTCTTCCCGTATTAAACAAATTGGGAATAGTTGTTTGCTCTACCACCATTATAGTCTACACGGAATTTCTCATAAATTGAACAGAAATAATAGTCTGAATCAGGTTCACACTAGCTGGAATAGGAGTAAATTACATGATTTCCACAGAAAGCAGAAGAAAATGATTGGTTTTGTTTCAGATGTGATTTAGTTTCTTCACCTGCTTTATTCTACAGTTCTGTGTTAATGTGAACTCAACATTCTATAGCTGAATCGATAAGTTTGTAACTTTCCTTGCCCTATTACCATAGGTAAAGAAAGTATTGCTTTCCGAAAAAAATTAAGGTACCCCAATTTCTGAATTTCTATACGTTTCAAGGTCCCCTGAGTCCAAAAAAGTGGTTTTTGGGTATTGGTCTGTATGTATGTATGTGTGTGTGTGTGTTTGTGTGTGTGTGTGTGTGTGTGTGTGTGTGTGTGTGTGTGTGTGTGTGTGTGTGTGTGTGTGTGTGTGTGTGTATGTGTGTGTGTGTGTGTATATATATATGTGTGTGTGTGTGTGTGTATGTGCGTCTATGTACACGATATCTCATCTCCCAATTAACGGAATAACTTTAAATTCGAACTAAATCCTTACACTATAAGGATCCGAAACGAATAATTTCGATCAAATGCAATACAAAATGGCGGCTAAAATGGCGACAATGTTGTCAAAAACAGGGTTTCTCGCAATTTTCTCGAGAATGGCTCCAACGATTTTGATCAAATTTATATCTAATATAGTCATTGATGACTATAACAGGAAAAATGACAGGCAAGAGCAAGAGATCAGTGGGCAGAAGACGAATATCTTGGTTGCGCAACTAAAGGGATTGGTTCCAGTGTACATCCAATGACCTATTCAGAGCAGCTGTAGATAAAATTAAAATCGCCATCATGATAGCCAACCTCCGCCATGGAGACGGTACATGAAGAAGAAGAAGATAGTCATTGATAAACTCTATCAACTGCCAACTTTGAGCATGAGAATCTTTACCATTTATGTTTTGTAACATTTTCACCTGAAATTGAAAATAAGCTCGGAATTCGAGGAAATGTGATTATTCAATTATTGCAAACTGTTGGCAACTGTTGATTCTATTGAATCATTCACTATGAAGAGATAGCAGACCTCGTGTGTCTCCAGAGTTTTTGTCCTGTCACCAGCTGGCTCAGATCTTGGAATAGTAGACTTGAGATGCGTGTGAACACTAGCGTCAGGTGATCAATTTTCATAACGGCAAGGGAAGTTGTGTGAGTGCGCCACACCAGATTTTATTTGCTTTATAATAGAAATAATTTATATTCATATAAAAATTTATAATTATTATAATAATGAATAAATAATTCATTTGTAATGTGAAGTAGATAATCAATCAAATTCTATTCCTCTGCTCCGCATATTCCTCCAAGTCAGGAGTTGTTTTGTATGGATTATAGATTTTGTTTCTGTATTTACATCCACTTGAAACAGTCAGCATTCCTTATGCAGCACATCGTTGCCTCCCATTCTAACAATGCTAAACATTTGAAGTAAATGTGACTGAAGTATTCTAGTTTTGAAGTTAGAGACGGTCTTGATCTCGATTTGTATGCATGAATTTTGCACTGCATCATCCAAACTTAGACTGCATCGAAAGAGCTAGAAATATTTCGAAAGTTTTCTGTGAGAAAAAAAAAGCAGTTAGATTAAGCAGAAAAGGGGGGAGAGATGAAGAAGTAGAAGAGGAAGGTGGAGAAGAAGAAGAGGAAAGGAGAGTAAAACACAGAGAATTTATGGAAGAAGAAGAAGAAGCAAGAGAGAAGGAAGAAGTAGAGGAAGAAAAAGAACGACTGCATCGGAAGAGCTAGAAATCTTTCGAAAGTTTTCTGTGAGAATAATAAAAAGCAGTTAGATTGAGCAGAAAAGGGGAAAGAAATGAAGAAGGAGAAGAGGATGAAAAAGAAGTAGCAGAAGAAGAAGAAGAAGAAGAACAAGAAGAAGAAGAAGAAAAAGAAGCAGCAATAACTCCCCAGAACAACCAAAGTTTTACGACTTTCAGCGAATAGAACCTCGGCCCATTTCAGTATAGTTATGGTCTTAAATTTGAAGAGTTTAAACTTACAACAATACAAGTGAAGACGGTAAGCACTTCTAGCTTCTTCTTTTTATTCGTCTCTCTTTTTCAAACATTTTCTCTCCTTCTTCATCTTCTTCTTCTTCATCTCCTTCTTTTTCTTCTTCTTCTCCTTTTTCTTCTTCTTCTTCTTCTTCTTCTTCTTCTTCTTCTTCTTCTTCTTCTTCTTCTTCTTCTTCTTCTTCTTCTTCTTCTTCTTCTTCTTCTCTTCTTCTTCTCTTCTTCTTCTTCTCCTTCTTCTTCTCCACCATCTATTTCTCCTCCATCTCTTTCTCCTCCATCTCCTTTTCCTCCATCTCATTCTCCTGCATCTCCTCCTCCTCCATCTTCTTCTCCTTCTTCTGCTTCATCAACTTCCCCTTCCTTCTTTCATGAATCTTCTCTGTTTCCCTCTTTTTTTTCTTTTGCTTCTTCTTCTTATTCTCCCTCTCCTCCTTCATCTTCTGCTTCTTCCAATTCTACCCCTCCTAATTCTCATGTTTACTTATTTTTCTTTAATTTATCATCTCGGTTTTCCTCCTCTTCTCCATCTTTTTCAATTTTCATCAACTTCTTCTCCCTCGTTTCTCCTTCATCCTCATCTCCTTTTTCTTCTTTCTCTTCCTCATCTTCTTATTCCTCTCTGCATTCATCCTCTTCACCGGCTTTTTTTCTTCTGTTTCCTCTTCTACCTCTTTTTCTCTATCTCCTTCTGCCTCCTTCTCTTCTTCTTCTTTCCCTTCTAATTTTTCTCTTTCCTCTCATCCTTTTGTCTTCTTCTTCTAATTTTTCTCTTTCCTCTCATCGTTTTGTCTTCTTCTAATTTTTCTCTTTCCTCTCATCCTTTTATCTTCTTCTTCTAATTTTATGAATTTTCATAATTAAGATAAAATATTTTATCAATCAATATTATTAATTCTACATTCTACAGACGATCTGGCAACAGAACACAGTGAGAAAGAGATAGCGCTACCCGCTTTGTTGAATGATAGACAAGGATAGCAATACCATTGCTAATCAAACTGACTGCCATTATAACGTGGACCTCACTGTGGAACTGCAGGCCATTCAATATTGATGCGTATGTATCGAGAAATTCACTTACAACTGTCAGTATCTGTTAATGAAGAGTATTGATGTAATTGATTGATTGATTAGCTGCCTTTATTAAGAACCTAGGAGGGCGAAGTTAGGGCGCAGCCGGCCCTCTCTTACACTTAACCCTCAATAAGGTACAATCCTGGCAGTTTTATTCACTACTATCAGAATTGATTGTATGGTAAGTATTTATGTTATTCTTGAGAAATTCCAAAACAGCTATAAACGCGTTTATATTTATAGTGGATTGCACTTTGTCATCATTGTTTAAATGGGAGGCATTGATGTTATCCATAAGAAATTCTGACAGTTTATAGTGAATCCTACCAATGCTATAAACGTTATTTGTTTATAGTGATATTCCACTCCTGACAGCATAGGTTAGATGGTAAGCATTATATGTTTCTGATGAGTAATGCTGACATTTATAAGTGATCTCACTGTAGCCATAAAAGCTGTTGAGGCCTATCCCTTTTATAGGCTTCACCCTCTCAAACTTATTTCTAATTCATGATCAGAACTTTCAATAAGTCTTGAAGTTTTCATCCTTCTTCTTCCTGTTTTAAGTTTTTTATCACTCTGTCTCTAGAGATGTGAGTGAAGATGAAGTGGCTTCAGTAGTCATAGCCGTACGTCACGGTACGATAGGACAGAAAGCTCTATATTTATTTAGGATTTTTTCTAGACATTTTAAACTGATGAATTATTTATAAATTTTTGAGAAAACATAACAGCAGGTCAATGTAACTTACTGAGCGCGAAGTCTACTGTTCACAGAACTACTAGTTTATCTACAGGAATAAGATTTGAAGATGAAACAGCTTCATCTATGCAGAAAACTTGAAGAATTAATGGTCGTTGAACAGTTATTTATATACAAACATGGATGATATAAATTATTAATAAACTTTGAAATAATCTAAATGTTTCAACTCTATGGGCCGGTTTCTTAGCTCGGGATTTAGGTAAGTTCTAGACTTTAAACAGCTGGAGTCAGAAAATTGGTTTTCGAAAACGGGGCGTAGTCGCAGTGAATAGTTGTAGCCAAATATACTTTATTCTCTCATTTCTATAATTGGAAACGTTTTTCCTTGACGGAATGAAACATTCCTAAATAATTCAAAATAGCTGAAATTGATGCTACTTCATTTTATTTTGTGTTTAATTTTCCTAGTTTTTCAAAAGTCAATTTAAACGTGACTTTTACTATCACTACGACTACGCCCCGTTTCGGAAAGCCAATTGACTCCAGCTGACTCCAGCTGTTTAAAGTCTACAACTCACCCAAATCCCGAGCTCGGAAACTGGCCCTGAAATGTGTAGGCTAAACATTGTGGAGAATACAACACAACATAGACATCCTCGTAACGGAATTCGGAACCCACCTTGAGCTGTCCGTCTATGATTTTTAACAATACTTGTTATCCAACAAAAATTATCCTGCAACAATATTCTCAACATACAAGCCTTTTATATTTATCTATAGGGATACTTTCAAGATACACACACAATGCAACGGACCAACTGTGTCATTAAACTAATTTATTCATTAATTTTCTGTTTTGTTCTCAAATCTTCATATAAATGAAACTTTTACAACATTTTCATATTTATAAATGAATCTTTAGTTGAACAAATGAAATTAACGTTTTAGTAGAGAGTTAGTGGGAAAGATATTTTGAATATTCTTTCCGAAGAATCCTATTAAGCGAGCAATTTCTGTATATATTTTTATATATATGGTTACTTATCTGTTTAACGGATCTTGAAAACGGCTCTAACGGTTTTCACGAAATTTGGAACATAGTAGGTTTATGATATAAAAATTCGATTGCACTAGGTCTCATCCTTGAGGAAACTCGCTGAACGACATTAAAAGGATAATTCATCCTTGGCTGAAACAGCTGTGGATAGTAAAAAGTGAGTGAGCAAGTGAGTATGTGAAATATCAAAATATCGCATCCCCGAGATTCATAAGATGACGTATAGCCAGCTGTAAAATATAAACACGACCTGAAAGATGAAGGAACCTTAAGGCTAGTTACACACACATCGATTTTTGGTCGTACGATATTTTGTCGTCACTATGAATTCTATGAGATTAAACGGAACTTGGCAAACATCATATGTTTGAAATCATCTGTTCAATCTAATAGAATTTATAAGGACGGTAAAATATCGTACGACCAAAAATCGATGTGTATGTAACTAGCCTAAGGGTTTGAAAAGTAAAATTATTCATAATTAATAAGTTTAATTAATCATAGTTATTCACAGTTCCAGGTGATTAGTGAGTGTTATTTTGTTATTCAATTTGGTTTGTAATCAATCTATATTCGAACTTTTCTGTTTTAAAATATTTGGACTTAAATTCGAAAGTGTATGAAACATAACCTACTTTTTAGACTATAGTGTATAAATCAAAATTCGGAGAAGCTACAGTTTTGGGCTGTGCCTGTTAGTCCTTCCCCGACCAATTGGAAGAATTATGTTCTGTGTATCAATAAATGAATAAATATAAACTATGCTTTTATGCTTGCTTTTGTACTCCAGAGCGAAGCTCGGTGTCCAGATATTATGTATCTTATTTATAGGGATAGTTTCAAGATACACAATACAACTGACCAACTGTGAGTTATCGAGCCTCTATAAATCAATTTCTGTCTATTATTCATAAAATGTATTCCAATACAATAAAATAGTTATTTGTATATCTAGAGTGAAAAGTACGACTTTTTCTCCCTGTGGGAAAAGTTTGAAGCCCGAGGCGAAGCCGAGGGCAACAATTTTCCTGAGGTAGAGAAAGTATTTTTCACTCGTGATGTACACAACATTTTTCCTCCATCTACATTTTTTTTTAGAAACTGCAAATAAAATCATTTTAATAACTTACGTATTGGTGACAATGTTCCTAACAACATAACCTAAAATCTAAAACCTAAAAACCGGTCGTCTGATTGGCACTGCCGATTGCGCTATCTATTGGCAAAAGTTGTAAAAATTATATCAGCTGGGTGTCTACCAAAAATGGTGACTCCAGATCACGCGGTTCAGATTTGAATTGCAGATCAAAAATTTTTGTGGCTGGTATTTGAATAGAATAAAATATTTTATAAATTGTATAAATTTTTATCGTCTACTAATATTGAGAATATAATATCATACAAACATAATATTCATGAGTTGATCAAATTCTAAACCTTATATTCAAATATGATTTTAAATTGCAAATTTAAAGGTGAATGTGTTTTCTGTTTATATATTTGTTTTTAGTTTAAACTATTTTATTTAATTAAATTAGTTTAATATTAGAAATAATATCATACAAACATATATTTCATGAGTTGATCAAATTCTAAACCTTATATTCAAATATGATTTTAAATTGCAAATTTAAAGGTGAATGTGTTTTCTTGTTTATATATTTGTTTTTAGTTTAAACTATTTTATTTAATTAAATTAGTTTAATAAAAAATTTCTGGTTGTGGTATTGAATTCAGTTGACTCAATGACAGACACCTCTTTATGCTTTCTCATCTGAGCTTAGACCTTCTAACCTATTATGATGTAAGTTTTTAAAATAGAGATGCTTCCCATGTTATTTAAATGGAGTCACTTTTACTCCCTAGGGAGTTTTTCTGTTTTTTACTACCGAGAGCGAAAAAGTGACACTTCAGTATTATGTTTCAGGGAGAAAAGTAAGTACTTTAGACAATAGGTGAAGAAAATAGTATATTTCGCACCTAGGGCCGAAAATGAGATATTTCCGGCTCGAAATCGGTTTTTAAGTCCGAGGCCATAGGCCGAGGACTAGAAAAGATTGAGAGCCGGAAAAGCAATTTTGCCCATGGTGTGAACCCTATTTTTCGCCACACCAAAAAAAAAACTTAAAAAAAAATAAATAAAATTCAAACAGCCTATTTTGATAGTTAGAATCTTGGTTATGACAACTTTTACTGTCATTAATTACAATATTACTAATTAATAATTACAATAGTGACCATATTTTTATACTATTAATATTAGGCGCGAGCATTGCGCCCGGTGCAATATATCTGGATAGATGGATGATAGAATTTTCATTACTATTTTGAAATAATGTGATGAAAAAATTAATATAATTGCATATTCCACAGTTTTGTTTCAAAATATATCTAAAAAATTGATTGAAATTTAAATTACGGTAACTATAAAAAAAAATAGGTAATAAAAGTCGAAATTCATCGACAAAAAAAATCATTGACCGAGATTCGAACCTAGATCATGTTTGTTATTCACTGAGCTTTGAGTCTGATGTATTACGCCTTTACGCTCTCGGCCATTGCGTATTGTTCAACATAGGGGCCTGACTGATAACACTTAGCATACACGTAGGCCTAATACTGTACACTGTACTGGACTTCTTAAAATTTTACTTCACTCCTAAAAAGCGTACAAAATACTTTGGCTCATGACTTATATTATTAAAATTAATATCATTATCCTTCTCACAATCAAAAAATTTTCACTCTGAATTACCTAAGTCAGTAACGTATGTGGCTACTATAATATAGTGTATAGCAGCAAATTTGAAGCCGGTTTGCCGGCATTTTACAACCAAATATTGTTCTGAAAATAGTTAAATCATAGAGAAAACATTCGAAGATTCATCTTGAGTGGGCCTTATGTTTTCTCTATATGGTTAATATTGAAAAAATTATCTAAAGTTTTATAATGAATTACGAAAAAATTACTAGGAATTTTTCAGTCAAGGCTGTGTTTCACCAGTAGGCTTACCTTAAACTTCAGATCTCTGCTGTATTTTCTTATTATTATTATTGTTGATTGTATTGCATTAAGAAGTGGAATTCGATAATAAAAAGAAACAATTATTACTCTACCTCACTTTCAATATTGATACAATTATTGTACTTTGATTTCAAATTCGATTCTTCACTTTTAAATACCATACTTGCGATCGTACCTTTCTGACACAATGGACAATGCAGCCAACATTATATTGTTGAGGCTATGGAGATATCATCGTATTCTATTGTTTGATATCAAAAACACAATAATAAATAATATTAAATTATGAAACAGTAATTTATAAATCATATTATAGCATAATACCGCGATTCACGATACATAATTATATAGATTATTACAGTCGTTATGAGATTATCTCTCTATATGATTTTGTGAGATCGGACACGATCAGCTTTATTCAAGGTCATTTTACAGCCCAAGGGCCGTAAAGTTTTACCGGCCTGGTCGGAAAACAATCACTTTCGGCCTCCATATGACGCACGTAAACCAGCTCATTACATCCAAGTGTGGCGAAAAATAAATTGCACACTACTTTCAACATACACAAGACTAAATTTAGACTGATTTCAAGACTTATATTTCTCAAAGAGAATCATTTTTCAAGATGCACAGTACAACTGTAAGTAATGAAGCCACCTCTGAGTGTGTGGCCAGCCAGAGATATCAAGGAGACGCCTCGAGTCCCACTTCAAGTCCTCCTTGGAGACTCCTCACAGTAATAGGGAGATTGTCGAGTGCTCCTTCAGTCGCTACTCGCAATGAGAGCACTTCTTAAGAGCTTTGTTTCTTACATCTCTTTGGCTTAAAGACGAAGATGGATGCTGGCTGTAAATGGGATGGATTTAGAGCGAGAGAGAGTGAAAGGAAGAGATTGAGAGAGAAAATGAGAGGAAAAGATATTAAGAGATTGGTGAGAGTGAGAAAGAAATAGAAAGAGTGAGTGAGGGTGAACGGTAAGAGCAGTGGGTGGTAATGAATTAGGGAGAGAAAGAGAGAGAGAGGGTGAGAGAATGGCCGGTGAGAGCCGTGGATGTTAATTGGAGAGAGAGAAAGAGCTTGATAGAGGGAGAGAAAAAAATAGATAGTGTGATTGAGAAGTGAGAGATTGAGGGGATAAAATTAGATTGGAGTTCTTTAGACGAATATAAATATATGAAAGAGATAGAGAGGGAGTGAGGATGGCCGGTGAGAGCCGTAGATGATAATTGGAGAGAAGGGGGAAAGAGATTGATAGAGGAAGATAAAAAATAGTTTGTGAGATTGAGGGGATAAGATTACATTGGAGTTCTTCAGACGAATATCACTTTCATTTGTAGTCAATCAATCAATGAACAATAGATAGTCAATTATAATTGAAAATGCTGAAAAATATAATTTATAATAGTTTAATTTATCACTCACTTGTTTCTAGTGGAGTACAGTTGAATAAAAAAACAAACAAGAGTTCAATAAAAAAACATTTATTCCAGTCTAGTAAAATTTTTGAAATTTTCCAATTTTTTACTGTGACAGTTATTCATGTTATCAAAATTCCTCCTTCAATCTTGAAGCTTGAGAAGATTTATCATTTTCTGAGTTCTCTAAGTTACTTGAAACTCCTGTGAAGTATCATTCCCACACCAGATCATACATTATATTCTCTGAATAATCCACACTTGAATATATTCCTTGAATATATCCTCAAGTGATATACCTTAAGTATATCCTCAATAAATGTAGACTATATAGAGTATTCATTGATTATATCCTGAAGTAATATTCCTGAATTATCACATCCCCAAGTATCTCTCAATTATTCTCGAGAAATAAATATTCAATTAGTATTTATTAGGTATATACTGCTCAGCAATATTCCTCATCATAACAGCAGGCAACATATCCTTCTCGACCATTTCTTCTTCCTCATTGTCGTCTTCTTCTTCCTCTTCTGCCGCGTCATTCTCCTCTTCTTCGCTTCCGTTTTCGTCAGCTTCCTTCACCTTGACGCCATGTTTCTTGAGCCAGTCCCTGTAGTGGTAGGCGTTGGTGTAGACGCCGGGGTAATACCTTAAGGCGCAGCCTCTTCCCCAGGAGACAATTCCGCTCAGTTGACCGTTGCAGATCATTGGGCCACCGGAGTCACCCTGTTGATCGAAAAGTCATGTCAAATTAGGGAAGAATTAGATGGTTATGAAATAGAAATAAGGTGGACATCGGATTGAAATAGATAGGAATGAGTACGAACTTTTAACCTTTGATTTAAAACTGATTAGTAACACACTGATTCTAGTAACAAACTGTATTGAATGAATAATACATGAACGAGTATTGAACTTCCGTTAGGAATTGCATAGGAATTATATTTAAAAAGATAGGAGCTATTACGGAATTGTGATATCTAGTTAAATAGTGATTTCCCAGTAAAAATCTTTATGTCTCTATCAGCATTATTGTATCTGATTCGCGATAAAGTAGAATAGATTCTAATCATTTAACTGTTTTGGAATAGATGTTGTGATATTAATTGAGTTCTTACTGAGAAAACGGCACATCTCAATCAAATATAATCATTTCTGGTGCACCAATTAAATAGAACAAAATTAAAATGATCTTGATTTGAAATTGATATTAATAATAGTTATTTCATTTTAAGCTTCAAATATTCAATTTTCAAATATTTTCAATATCTTTTTTCCATTTATTTATTTATTATTTTCACAAGAGAGCACTAATCACTAGAGGAAAACAAAGGATACTCCTTGTACTATTCCTCTTCCAACTTCAGATACCATTTTAAAAGTCCGAAATACGGTTATGATTTCACTTTTCTGAAATTTAGTCCATTTTTACCTAGCAAGAGTCATTTATCACTTAAGATTCTAGTATCAACTGGAAATGGATTATTTGATTACCTGAGACTAGAGTCGACTCTGACCCTGATTATGATTTATGATTGTTATGATGAATTAGGAATGAATTAATTAATGATTTAAGTATTCATTTGAAGTGAATAAATCGATTACCTGGCAAGAGTCGACTCCACCCTCGACTAGTCCAGCACAGATCATGGTGAGAGGATCGACTCTGTCGGAGTAGTTGGCTCTGCATTGAGTCATGTTGCTGATCAGAACTGTGGCAGCCTTCAGTTCGTCATGGATCACATGGTCACCCTGTACACAAATCACATTAGAAAATGTTATTCGATTTCAAATGAAATAGAATTATTCTCCACTTTTTTCTGCAGGGCTACTTCATAGTCTTATTTTGTTTAAAATCACTAGTAACGTTTTGAAATTAAATACTTGTGAATCACATGGTCAGTTTGCAGAGGCGAGGCGTCCGGTCATCTCTGGATTCGCCGATGACTGAACAGAAATTGATATGTAATTTGTATATTATTTTATTGAAAATATTTAAAATAAATGCAAAAAATGGAGAAGAAACCAAAAGAGAAACGTTTTTTTTTTTGCGAGCGCGCCAAGCTTGAATAAAGTAAACTACTGTTCCATCCGTTCAATGTGATTCTCAAAAATATGCGATTCAAGTAATGCTATTTAGCACTGGTTACCACCACTCTTCTGCATCATCACTCTCTCTCTCCCCGTTAACGATGGTAGAGTAAACGGTCAAAGACATCGCTATTTTCGGCGATTCCACTGTTCCGCAAACCGTAAGATAATTTATTTTGTTTGCAATTTGTTATTGATAATAATTATAATAATACTTATTTTTCCTATGTTTGGTTTTGAAGCATCTAAATTTAAAAATCTACTTTGTGAAAATAATTAAAAGCTGAAAATTTAGTGAAGTGAACAACTAGGCCTACAAGACTTAATCTATTACGGACTAAGTGAAACCTTATCTGAATTTGCAAGAGGAATAGCACAAGGTTACCTTATTTTCTCTCTCCCTGTCATTTTTGATGATGTACTTGTTGTATGAATCAATAAAGAATTTCATTTCAATTTTTTCAATTAATTTGAGGGCCAGTTTCCGAGCTTGAGATTTAGACAAGCTCTAGACTTTTCAACTCTAGGATTTTGAATAGTAAGTCTTTTCTTTTACTAGATGTCATCTTTCTCGATAAATAATTGTCCAAATGAAACATTATATTTAAAGTAGTGGAGGGGGTGCAGCTTTCATTCAAACTTTCAACTGAATTGTTCATGGAGATGACTGAGCCAAAAAGTCACGCCTCGCCCCTGTCAGTTTGTGGAACAATTCAAAAACTTATTTTTTGAGATAAAATAAAATGAGTAGTGATTTATTCATCTTTTTCTCTCTTTTCAAAAGAATAGATTGAAAAAGGCTTCTGAAGTGCAAAAAAATTTTAAAACTTAAATCTTGTTTTTGTGGGTGACAATAGTCATTATTTACTGTTTCGTGCTGTTATGTATTGTATAAAGTATTCCAAGTAGCCCTTAACAGTATCTTAAGAGTTTGAATCCAGAAAGAACTAGATCATCGAAACTTTTTCTTAACTATTGCTCTAATTCCTGTTTGTGTGAATTTGACAAGGACTTATTTTTTTTTTAGTTATAAAAATTGAGTGACTGTCTCGTTCATATTATTATATTATACAATATTTTTATAGTGTTGAACTTCAACCACAGCTGTTAAGCTACTGAAGCTGTTTTATTTTTTTTCCATCATGATACTGTTTTGAATAAAAATTGCATTGTAAAAATATTTGTAGAACACGTCAGTGTTGTGAATAAATTTCAATTTCAAAAATTTCAGATTCCAACTAGTTTCAGATTTTCCAACTAAAAGAGTAATATTAGTCGTTCTCATTAGAGAAGTGGAAATTCCTATAATTTTGAAATTAATTTGAATATATCTCCCAGTTTTATTGGGATTCATCCATATATAAATCCACCAGGATTTCCGTCTAATTTACTTCCCACGATTCGTTTGATTTATTTTTTAATAAAAGCTTCATGGTGGAGAGGGTTTCCTTTGGTTTTTACTTTTTACTAATGGTACCTGAACCAAATTCGATAAAAAAGTAGTAGCTGCTACAACGACAAATTTTCAAAAATAACTTCGGTTGTTGGGCCTACACCATTGTCAAACTCTGATGGATTTCCAAAGAACAGAGCAGTAGAATAAAGTGAGAAGCAACAGTCATGAATGGATAACAAGCTATTGTGAATAACAAGCATAACTAGTGATGTGATGAATAACAAGCGCTATGATTGGTGAATGGATGATACAAGGCGAACGTCTACCATTGGCCAAGACAAGCCACTCCCACAAATAAGCGATCCATTGAAACATCAAAGCAATGGTGGAACATACACTAGTCATAGCAATGGCAGCCAATAAATGTATTCAGGATTAATATTTCCACTTCAATGGATAACTGAGGAATTGGACCAAATTGTTTAGACTGGCAAATATCAATTTGATTTAAAATTTGCTCGTTTATCTGAGTATTGAAGAGTGTAAATTGTATTTTGAAAAGTGGAAGTGACATAACCAACATTTTAATTTGGACAGTATAGTATAAATTGGAAATAGGACAGTTTTGGGCATGAGCCTGTTGTGCCTTTCCTCATGTTAAGTATTTGTACACAATGTGATAAATAAATAAATAATAATGATAGAAAGGTAATATTGATCTGTAGAATGTTATTTACAAGGTTATGATAATATGAAAACTGACTTACATAGTTCCAAGTGCCCCAACCACTGATGATACATTTCGTGTCTTGCTTGGGTACTCTGGTGGCAATTTTCTTCGGCTTGATATTTTTGTTGAATCGGATTGGTTTCTTGAGCTGCAACAATAAATAATCATAGATATAAATTTTAAATAAAATTAGCGAAATATTGGCACTCTATAATTCTTACAATTATTCCAGATTCTTCAATATCATTGATACTTCGTTTCTTTTCAAAAGGTGTCTTACATTACACAACTATATTGACATGATAATGGAAAGAAAATGAAATCAATTCCATTTTTCCAAATAGAGTTTTTTGACATAATTTCCCGTTATTTTAACAATATTATTGGAGTTAAATACAATTTGTCTCATTCGATTTCTTAGCTAGTGTCACATAATCATGACAAATAGAATGATAAATGGATAAATAAATAAATAATCGACCGTTCTAGTTCCTTCTACTAGACAAAACTGAACTCACAAGGAGGTTGAAGAGAACAAAGTCATTCGAGTTGGTGTAGTGAAAAATGTACATTGAATAAAATGTAGTGGAAAATTTAAAGTAGTGAAATTATAGATTGCAACTAGGTTTCACTGGAAGACTTTAGCAATATAAATTTATATTTTAGGATGAGAAATAAGAGGACAAAATTGATGGTTAGTCCTACTGACTAATTTTAATAGAAATAATGAAAAAATCCAGTTCTTTTGTGAAAAAGAGAATAAAAAAATTTATGAAATTAGAAATTTAAAGAAAATCTCCAATGTATATGAATTTATATTTTAGGATGAGAAATAAGAGGACAAAATTGATGGTTAGTCCTACTGACTAGTTTTAATAGAAATAATGAAAAAATCCAGTTCTTTTGTGAAAAAGAGAATAAAAAAATTTATGAAATTGAAAATCTGCAAACTTCCGACATTATTATCTCGGCAACAGAGCATTTCAAGACCCTTGTTTACTGGAAAGTTATTGTTTTTTTTTTATGTTCAGCAATTTCTGGTTCAAATTCTTTCTTAATAACTCACTATTTTCAAGTTCTGATAGTTTATTGAATGTAATCATTCTATTATATTCGGTTTTTAATCAAATCAAATTCAAATTTCTAGTTTTTTTATTTCTGGACTGAAAAGTGGACTCAAATCAATTTAAGTGGAAGACATAACCCATCATCTTTATTCATTCATAACTCTACCTTCATTGCATTATCATTCATCCCATCATCATCACCTAGGCTTAAAATACCTCTAGGAAGTCGCCTTTGTGAAATAATGAATGAATGAAAGTCTCTTATGAAGTTTTGACGGTCCCATTTAGGAACAACCTGCATATACGACACTACTTGTAACAATTGATAATTTATTGAAATCAGAGTTGAGGAAGAGTAAATATTTGTATAGGCCTACTATATCAATTTTTAGAGATGTGCAAACATTTTATGGTGATATTAGAATTGGATTTAGTGTTTTAAACGTACCTTGATGATTGCAATGTCGTTACTCAATGTAGAGTAGGAGAAGCCATTATGGTAGGTCACCTTAGAAATTGCGAATTTTTTCAATGCCTTAGAGTTGGTCAGCTTGTTACTTCCCAGGGCTACATAGTAGTCAGTGTAGTTTGTTATGCTGGAATACAAGAAAATTCAATACAGAGTTTATAGGTCACTGAAGATAAATTGAAATTTGATGTCTTCTTATTTTTTTTCCATTTCAACTGAGCTTGAAATTTTCTTCTTCAATTATGATGGTCACATACCTTGTTTCGCGAGGTAATATTCAATCCAAGAATTGATTTATTTCGCACAACACAATACCTTATTACAAAACATTGTAACCAGAGCTGAAAATACAAAAAAAAATATTCACGGCTTTGCAAAAACACCAGCCTTTAGAGACCCTAGATTGAGGAAGCTGCCTACACACAGAGATTCTCCATGAATGAGAGAGCTGCAACATATCATCAACAATTGGAAGAGCATGTTGAACGAATGTCAGCTGATAGATAGGCTAAAAGGACGTAACTCCAAAAAGCAGCTCCTTGTGTATCTTTTCGGATGCAACACGTTGCTTTTGAGAAGATACAAAATAGCATCTGCTGCTTATGGAAGGATACATTGAAGCTCCTTATGTGTCTATTCGGATGCAACACGTTGCTTTTAAGAAGATACTAACTGCATCTTTTTCTTATGGAAAGATACATTGAAGCTCCTTGTATCTTGTATATTCGGATGCAACACGTTGCTTTTGAGAATATACAAAAAGCATATGTTGCTTATGGAAAGATATATTGAAGCTCCTTGTGTGTTTATTCGGATGCAATGCGTTGCTTTTGAGAAAATACAAAAGAGCATCTGTTGCTAGCGGAAAGATACATTTTCATAAATGTTCGATATTTTTGAACGGGTAGTATTGAAGACTGATGGCCCTCCGCCGATAGACAAAGCTACAGGACTCGGACTATACTAAGAAACGTTACTCAACTATCAGGGCTTATTTTAATGAGAATTCTTTAAAACTCATAAATAAATTGAAATAACTCGAACACTTAAAGAAAACTATATGAAGTGGAGATTATGAATGATAAAATTTATCATTAAAATTTACTATTTAATACTCAATATCGTGGACCGAGCTTCGCTCTGGAGTACAAAAGCATAAAACAATTATTACGAAAGAAGAAATTATAATAACATTCAAACAGAAATTTTGTATCTAATCACAGTAGATTGAAATTAATTCCCAAAGGAATGCAAAAATTTCCCTCCTAAATTTCCTTCCAAAAAAAGGCCCTGTTGTACGAAAGCTGGTTAAATTTTTATCCAAATTAACTCCACGTGAACCAAATCAGAGAAGACCATTTCAAAAAGATGGACTCGAATTAATCAGGATTGAAAATATCCCGGCTTTTTTTGCAACCGGCACTAAGTACCTGATTGAATGATTACAAAAGTTCAACAGCTGATTCATAATTTTGTCACAGTCCCACACACATGAACTCGCTCACTCACTTCCATCACCAACAGACGACGAAATAATTATTATCAGCTGTTTCTCCAAGGATGAATAATAATTATCCTTTCAATGTCCTTCAGGGAGTTTTCGTAGGGATGATACCTAGTGCAATCGAATCTTTATATTATAAACCTACTATGTTCTGAATTTCGTGAGAATCGTTAGAGCCGTTTTCGAGATCCGGTGAAATACAAACATATAAACATCCAAACATATAAACAGAAGTTGCTCGTTTAATAGTATAGGATTTCATTTGAATTTGAATTTGATTTTTGTTTTGAAATTCTAACAGTAAAATACACACTATTCCACAAATAATTATGTTTAGAATTACGAGAGATATTACTTACTGTATAGCGCAATGAGCAGCTGTCACGACGTGCCTCTTATCAAGAATGGTTCCCCCACAAAAGTGACCTCTTGAGTAGGTGTAAGACGAGTAGGATCTGAGTGACACCTATAAATAAAATTATACAATTAAAATTTTCAAATTTTCCCATTTCTTGAATGAACGTTCACGAGTTCCTGCTTTTGACTTGCGGCTCAGATCGATTTGATTGGCCAATGTAATCGATCTGTATAATAGTGTTTGAAGAATATGTGTCGAAAGTCATATGATGTCTTGTGAAACAAGAAAAATTAATATTATTCAGATTAGTAAAAGTTGAATTTGATTTATCAATTCACCCAGTTTTTGAACGATCATAACAAGATCGTACTTTTAACTTGAGGCTCGAGTTGCCTGTTGAAAAGTTTGTGAGTTTGTATGTTGAACGATAACTTTGGAATGCTTTCGATGTATTATTGTTTAAAGAATATGTGTCGAAAGTCATCTGATGAGTTGTGAAACAAAAAAAAATTAATATAAGTCAGATAAGTATAAGTTGAATTTGAATTACCAATTTGCCCATTTTCTGAACGATCATAACATGTTCCTACTTTTAACTTGAGGCTCGAGTTGCCTGTTTATAAGTTTGTGAGTTTGTATGTTAGACGATAGCTTTGGAATGCTCTCTTCAATTTACTTCCAATTTCCAACACACATTCTTTGAATAAGGTTCGAGTTCCTTCACAATGAAATTGACTAATTTGCCCATCATTTTTGAGGGTGTAACAGGATAACTTTGAAATTGCATAGAGGAAAAATTGTAGTGATCTGTGAATTTGTTTGTTGGATGATAACTTATGTATACTTTCTTCAATCTACTTCAAGTTTTCAATACATACTCGCGCTTAGCCCCCTGCACCCCCAGTAGTGTGCATATTGAAAATATTTTCAATAATTATTGACTCACCTGGTAAGGAATCTCACCCTGTTTGGCAATATGACCTCCTACAATATTTGTTTGGTCCTCATTTGACGCAGGTTTGGTTCCTGTAAGAAATTAGAAAAACTTTTTTCAAATTTGAATTTGATTGCCAATCAATATAAATTGTTATATCATAATATTATATTGAATCAATTTTTGATATTTTCATAAAGATTCATACTGAGATTTACTTCAAACTGTCATCATTTGTTAATACGAAGCGTTGATATTGATATTTATTAGGAATACAGACAGTTTTACGTGAAACTCACTACAGACTCTTCGCTCGAATCAGATTGTTATTATTATCATCTAACTATCATCGTATATGTATAACTTCCAGTTCCGGTCTTTGCAAAAGTATTTTTCGCCACACTGCACAGAAAGCAGCTCTTTTCCAGTCCCTACGTAGATCTGAAAGACATTGTTTGCAGACGACTCTTGTCTGACGTCAGAACCGGCCTAGGCCGGAAAGAGTACCCTTTCCAGCCGCTAACATGGAACTAAGAAAGGTGATCAAAAAACAGCCGATCAAATAACTTTTCATTATTTGTGTTCATTATTCAATAATTAAAACATTTATCATCTTATTGTCTTTTGAAAGAATAAAAAAGTATAGACTCAACCCCCCACATAATTGAACATGATCTTTTAGATTATTTAGACAAATCAGAATAAAAAATGAAAATACTTGGACAATTTCCTGATATTCAGATTACCTCAGATTTGCTAGAGCTATCACCTTCCACTTCTGTTTTCGGAAATGCCTAGTAAACAACTATTCTCATATTTATATTGTTTATTTTTGTGTGTGGCGAAAAATAGCATTCGCACCACGGGCAAAAATGTTTTTCCGGCTCTCAATCTTTCCTAGTCCTCGGCCTACGGCCTCGGACTTGAAAACCGATTTCGAGCCGGAAAAATCTCATTTTCTGCTCTAGGTGCGAAATATACTATTTCAACTCTAGAATCATCTTATTTATTCTAAATTTTGAGACCACCTTTTCCTTGGTCTCCCAATATCTCTCTTGCCCGTTTGCCTGTGATGGAGAGCTTTGAGAGGGATTCTACCGGTTGGCACTCTGACAATTCATAAAATTTATCAGAGACAAGCCTGGAGTGATCCGTGGTTTAGTGTATAGAGTGCTTGCGTAGCAGCATAGAGATCGCGGGTTCAAACCCTCTCAATACCAAAAGTTTTTTAACCAGATCACTCCCGTGTTATCGGATGGGCACGTTAAACTGTCGGTCCCGGCTGAAGTATGACAGTCGTAAGGCTCATTGACGGCTTAAATGATATATTCATGCGGTGGGACCTTCCCGCAAGGGACTCCCCTCCAACAAAAGCCATACGAATTTACTTTTTTAGAGACAAGCCTATTTGCCATACCAGTGAAAAATCTATTGAAGCAACTATTATATCTAAAAAGCTTATCTCTGATAAACTAAAACTAAATATAAGAGCAGCAGAATTCATACTAGTAGGCGAGTACTGCTATTGGTCAAGGGCAAGAACGCCTGCCATTGGCCCAGCTAGACAGTCTCCTCCCACTCAACGGTGTCACAAAATGGCGGCTTAAGCAACAGACTCGCCATGATAACTAAATGGTTTTTATTTTGTACTGAAAGTTAATTTTGTTATCATGGCGAGTCTGTTGCTTAAGCCGCCATTTTGTAACACCGTTGAGTGGGAGGATTAGATTAGATTTCTTTATTTATGTATGTTACAATAATTACTGGCTTATACACTAATTTACATTGAATGACGATAATGCTAGTTTATTCAAAGAATTTTACAAAGTATAAATAATTAATCAATGAGAATAAAGATTGCATGCAATTAAAATAACGATAATATAATAATGTGATGTAACTTCATAAATCGGCGGTGTTTCATCCAATAATTGTCGATTCTCTAAGAAGGATATAAAATATCCTTCCCATTAACACACGACCGGAGGCGACTGTCTAGCTGGGCCAATGGCAGGCGCTCATGCCCTTGACCAATAGCAGTACTCGCCTACTAGTATGAATTCTGCTGCTCTTATATTTAGTTTTAGTTTATCAGAGATTGACAATGGTGTAATAACCGAAACCGGTCTTTCTAAGTATCAATAAATATGTGTTTTTTGATAATTCCATAGTCTTTTTCATTTAATATGAATAATTACCATAATATCAACTTCTCAACTACACAAAAAGTGGATAATAGTTTAATTCAGTTGGATTATAGTGAGAGAAATCCTTGCAGATGAAAGAGGGATGGAGCTACGGTTGGAAGCTTTTAAACTACGATTCAACTCCTATTAGAGCTTGCAACGAGGGAATTATAAATCTCCCTTTAGTCCCGCACTACTAGCTTTCTAGTTTACTGCTTTTTGCTGCATTCTATCTGAATTCTCTCTAATATGGTAGTTTATGATAAAGTAAGATATTGCTATAAGAAACCAAAAGATAGCTCTCTAATAATATTGTAGTTTATGATTGACCGAGCGAAGTGAGGTCGAAGGTTTGGCATTTCTCTTAATGTTTATATGTTGCGCATTTACAGCGAAACGCAGCAATAGATTTTCATGAAATTAGACAGGTATGTTCCTTTTTGAATTTCGCGTCAACGTATACATAAGGTTTTTCAAAATTTTGCATATTAGGGATAATAAAAAAAGGGAGAGGAGTTTCCCTCGAACACCATTATTACCGTAAAAATCAGACTATCATTATTACCGTAAAAATCAGACTATAGGATTATTCATCATAAATCAGCTGTCTAGTGGACTATAATACTACCCGTTCAAAAACATCGAACATCTTGAAAATTTATCTTTCCATCAAAGTTGATAGACAGTTGTCCACTAACTTTGTCTTTCCATAAGCTTAGGTCATGATTCTAGTTTGGAGTTTGGAGTTATTGATGAAAAACATTTTTCATTTTTAATCTGATGATTAAAATTGCAACAAATATTATTGAAAAGAAATTGATTTCTAAAATCATGAAAAGTGAGAAAAAAAGTTTGTAGGAAATCAGCATTATGATAGTTTAATTTGAACACACCGATTTTCCGCCAACACGACAACACAGAATGCTCTCTTATGGGTTGATTGGATTGGCGTAGGCAGCCAGACCTGATAACAGCGCTCACACTCACATTCCGGGACGACACGTCACGGTACGATAGGACAGAAAGCTCTATGTTTATTTAGGATTTTTCTAGACATTTTAAATTGATAACTTATTTATTAATTTTTGAGAAAACATAACAACAGCTCAATGTAACTTACTGAGCGCGAGGTCTACTGTTCACAGAACTACTAGTAGTCCACTAGACAGCTGATTTATGATGAATAATGAATTCTATAGTCTGATTTTCACGGTAATATTGGTGTTTGAAGGAAACTCCTTTTCCTTTTGTATTATCCTTAAAATGCAAAATTTTACGCAAAACGCAAGGTCTACTGTTCACAGAACTACTAATATAGTATGATATTGCTATAAGAAACCAAAAGATAGTAAACATAAAAAATTAGTAAGATGGGTCATAGTAAGATAGTAACTGAGATATTGTACATAAATGGAATCAACAGGGTGGTCACCAATGATTGAATATTCCAGTTTCAAGAAAATCAATAATGAAAAGAGTAGTTGCAGCGACAGTAAATAGACAGAAATTTGAAAAACTTTAGAAAAAAAGAGAAAAGAAAAGATTTGAAAAGAAATTGTATATAGTAAAACGATTACGGTGGTAACAATTGATTGAGTACATGTATTTTATATATTATATTCTCGTTGAACAGAGTTTCAAAGGCAGTTTACAAATAAATTGATTAACATTGATGATATTATTTTCATTTTGAGATCTATGAGGAGGCTTTACAAAATGTATGAGTTTTAAGGCAATTTGAACATCTCCACGATTTCCCTTCAAGCAATATAGTTCGAAATGCTTCCAGAATCCTATAACTCTCAGTGAAGAATGAACTACCCCACTGCTATTGTATGTTGACATTTTTGATGAGGATAGATCGAAATACATTGACAGTAGTCTAAGTTTGATTCATTACTATTTATTCAGGTGTATTTCAAACTATAACTATATGGATGAGTGACCGATGGGCTAACTAATACAGTTTATTTTGAGACTATTATCACTTCAATACTTAAATGAATACGACAATATAGGGGGACCGAGCTCCGCTCTGGAGTACAAAAGCATGTATAAAATTCATTACAAAAGGAGAAATTATTATATATTCATAGCTCAAACAGAAAGGCTCTATCTAATCACAGTGAATTGAGATTAATTCCCAGAGGAATGCAAAAATTTCTCTCACAAAAGCCGGTTAAATTTAAATCAATCAGAGAAGACCATTTCAAAGAGATCTGATTGGTTCTACTGGAATTAATCAGCATTAAAATTCAACTGGTTTTTGTACAACCGGCACAAAGTAGCCTACTTGATTGAATGATTACAAAATTTCAACACCTGAGTTATAATTTTGTTTCAGTCCCACACACATGCACTCGCTCACTCACTTTCATCATCAACAGACGAGGAAATCATCAGCTGTTTTTCCAAGGATGAATAAATCCTTCTAATGTCCTTCAGCGAGTTTTCCCAGGAATGAAACCTAGTGCAATCGAATTTTTATATTATAAATCTACTATGTTCTGAATTTCGAGAGAATCTTTAGAGCTGTTTTCGAGATCCGGTGAAATACAAACTTATAAAAATATAAACTGCTCGTTCAATAGTATCTATATATATAAAAGCGAAATGGCACTCACTCACTGACTGACTCACTCACTCACTCACTCGCAGAACTAAAAATCTACCGGACCAAAAACGTTCAAATTTTGGTAGGTATGTTCAGTTGGCCCTTTAGAGGCGCAACCTGTTTTTAAGGGCTTAAAGTTCGTCTTTCAGCATGTATATTCTTCTTTTCCCAATCTCTTAATTATGATTGAAATTTCCATATCATATGTCACTATAGAACAATAATCTAGATAGAGTACTTCTTCGAAATAGTTGTTAACTGGCAACTAAATTAATAATTTTGTCAGGTTGGCATTAAAATTGAGTTGACTTTGTTAGGTTGGCACCAAGTTGAAGATTTAAATGCATTTATCGCGGAAAAATTGATTGGGCACTGCTACTTCAATCCTGGGAATATCATATTACTAGCCGTCAGGCTCGCTTCGCTCGCCATATCCGTTTAGCCAGACGTTTAGTCTGGACCCCCGACTGGATTGTCCTAACATATGATAAAAATCTTATTCTCGGACGATCCAGTCGGGGGTCCAGGGGGCGGAGCCCCCTGGCTAGACGGATATGGCGAGCGAAGCGAGCCTGACGGCTAGTTGGATAATATTATCAAATCACTGATCTATTAGAACAGTCTGAGATACTAGTTTCGATTGTTACACCATTATAAATACCTTGTAAATATTTGAAGAGAGTATCTACCACAACACCACCTTCACAACAACACAGAAACTCTAATGATTGAAGAAAGATTCGATTCATTCTTGAAAAGTGAAATTTTAATCGAATTTCTGATTGTCAACTTAGTAGAGTGGCACTGATAAACTCATTTCTAGAACGATAAAGACTACTTGAATTCAGATACTGGTGAAACACAAGATTTGACAAAAGACTCAAGTGTCCAGCACTCAATTCATTACAATTTTTGAAAAGTTTTCATACTGTGATTCACTACGAACTGTCAGAGTTATATGTAGGTTACTTCAATGCTTCCCACTCAGACCAATACTGACAGCTTGATGTGTGTTTTGTTATGGAATTAGTAGTGATCACATCTTTTAATGGATAAATAATTGTTGTTGAATGAGTTTTTTCAGTTGTTGAGGACGCGAAACTTTCATTTTCTAATTTGTGAAGATAGAAAGATGTGATACTGAAAATAAAACATATTGTTTTGACAAGAATTTGATAATTTTCGAGGATGTGCTCTTGACGTTCCAGAGTCTCTGTATTCTCAGGTCTACCACTGATTTATTGCTAATCTATAATCTATATCAATCTTACTATAATAAGGAAGCGATTTTGTGTACAGCGGTACGTAATTCTGTCAAGTTCAACCACCATAGAATGACGTCATCCTACTATAGCACTGTCAGAAATACCGATGAACGAGTCGCATGTCAATATTATGCAATAACGTAATTTTACGGCGATTAAGTTCAATAGAAGAGTACCGTAAATGCAATTTACATTATACTCTGTACAGAATTACTTCTTACTTGGGATGGAC
The DNA here is from genome assembly GCF_014356525.2 of Nilaparvata lugens. Lineage (NCBI taxonomy): Eukaryota > Metazoa > Arthropoda > Insecta > Hemiptera > Delphacidae > Nilaparvata > Nilaparvata lugens. Next base: position 50,464,826 of record NC_052511.1, on the reverse strand, counting down.
ATGCGCAGGAGAGAAAGCATACAGCGGGAGGGATACAGAGGCGCGATGTTGCCGTTTTGATGCGGCCAGCGTTCTCCAGCTTCTAGTGACTGTTCATGTGCTCATGCTACTCATGCGAAGTTTCCTGTCTGAAAGCAGTCAGACGACTGACAAATTAGCAACTTCTGCGCTTTTACCTATCACTCTATTAATCAATGTAATTGACTGATCTCCCTCCATTTATCTGCGCCGCATATTCCTCCAAGTCAGAAGTAATTTTGTACGGACTATTCTAGGAGTCCTGGAATAAGGTAGCATGGCTCCCTTATATACGAGAGGTGAGTCGTTTGGGAGAGGCTTCCTCAAAATATATTGTCCAAGATGTTGAGGCTCCTACAGATTTCTTTATCGTGTATTACTCATCAAACTTGATTCATGGATTTCATTTTTTGCAGGGATTTGGTACAATCAATTATTGGAGACTTCATGATCCTCATGAGAGAAAATATCTCATGCAGAGCTGTGGCAGTATAATCTGTGAGTGAGTATCAGCATAAATCATGTACAATAACTGTATCTTTCCTCTACAGGAATCATATCAATCTATGGAATTCATATTATTCATTTGTTCAATACAATACAGGAGTACTTATCGCATGAAAAATTCAACCACCCAAATTATGAAACTGCTACTACAAATATTATTAACTTATGTAAGGCTCAATAACATTTCAAAAATACTTGACTACTATTTCTGATCATCACTCAATCAACAATCATTTTTGTTCAAACTTCAGATTTGATCACTCAATTTAAGTCAAGTGTTTTCTTATCGTACACTGTTTTTTGAGAGTTTCATTTCAATTTTGACATATACTACGCCAGACTTGTTTTTGTTATCTTATTTTAATACTACTTGTTAATTTGTTCATTTGCACTTCTCAAGTAGCCTGTGTATTGTACGAGCTTGGGAATCCCACAAGTTTTCCTAGAGTATAAATTAATTTCAATGATAAAACTTATCATGAATCCCAGTAATAATAATTTATTCAATAATATCAGTTGTCCTAAAAAAGAAAGTGAGAACTCAGCATAGTATCATAGAGAAACAATAGCGTTAGTAGATATCGCTTGGTACAGGGCGTTTATGTCGCAACTTTTACTGTTATCTCAAGCCGATTACTGTCGATTATTATCGATTTTTACTGTTTTGACCGGGTAAGAGTTTATGAACGGCACAATATGAGAAACTACCAGCGTCATGAAGCTTTACGGGAAAGAACTACGTGGACTATCGGCTTGAGATAACAGTAAAAGTTGCGACATAAACGCCCTATACCATGGGATATCTACTTATGCTATTGCTTCTCTATGATAGTATCTTGTTCAGATTGTCTATGGTTTAGAAATATCTGATGAGTCTTGTAGCTTGTACTATACGTATTTGATGAAGAAGAAAACAGTCCCAAAAACTTTTATCTCTGTTTCCAGTTAGTCTATATGTTCTTAAAATTAAATCAAATTTTAGCTTCATGATGATGATATCATAATTCAAGTTAAACAACAATCAACATATTACTTCAACTTTCAAAAGTGATGTGATAATATCAAAATTGAGTAGAAGAGATGGATTACAGACACTGCTAACTACTTGATCAGCTTAATCCGTCACTTCATAGTGATTCTGACCTTGACCGCATAACCTGAGTGATTATCGATAACCCTAATCGATTGATCAACAATGAAATTAGGTTTGATGGGTTTCACCTTCGAAAACTAGTTTTTAACTAGAAAACATTCGATTGGGAAGTCTGATGAGCATGCTATCGATATGTTATGTTTATAACACACTAGGCAATTAGAAGTCTATCTCATTTTTAAAAAGCTATATGAGCATGCTATTACGTTTATAGCCTACTTGGCTATTAGTATCAGAAGTGGATCTCCTTTTGAACGCTATTTTTATTCTTGGGAACTATTCTTGATGAATTTTGGATCTCATTAGTGTCTTTAACAAGAAACGACACCAACGATGCAATAATATGAATGTTACGAATTTTTTGGGAGAATCTATTCCACATAAACATTATAATGAGTATCATCATAATATCCTATTATATTAAGCGAGCAATTTCTGTATTTATATATCTTGTTATTTTTATATCTGGTTATTTATGTTTAACGGATCTCGAAAACGGCTCTAACGATTCTCACGAAATTTGGAACATAGTAGGTTTATGATATAAAGATTCGATTGCTCTAGGACTCATCCTTGGGAGAACTCGCTGAACGACATTGAAAAGATAATTCATCCTTGGCTGAAACAGCTGTGGATAGTAAAAAGTGAGTATGTAAAAAATCAAAATATCGCATCCATGAAATTCATAAGATGACGTATAGCCAGCTGTGAAATATAATCACGATCATTTTAGAGAATTGTGTTCTGTTTATCAATAAATAAAAATAACGAGCGAAGCTCGGTGCCCCGATATTTGATATTATAACGGACATTCATCATAATCATTGTTATTACTGACTAGCAGTTGACCCGTGCTCCGCAAGGGTCTATTTTAAAACTTGACAAACTGAAAACGTGACATACTAAAATCTTGAAGAATTTAAAATAAGCCTAGAACCATCCTCGGTAAATTATAATCTATAGGAGAAATGTCTAGTTAATCAGTTGAGTAGTTTAGACATGATGATCCATGAAGTCTGTGAAATCCATCATTCGTGGATTTCCTATGCCGTACGTGTATAAGCCAGTTCTTTCCGTTATTATATTATATATTATAGATTAGTAGGTAACCCGTACTCCGCAAGGGTCTGATAATTAAGAACTTGACAAACTGAAAACTTGACCGAGTCAAATTCTTGAAGAGTTTGAGATAGGCCTATAACCATCCTCGGTAAATTAAGAATCTATATGCAGAATTTCAAGTTAATCAGCTCAGTAGTTCAGACGTGATGATGCGTCATTCGTGAATTTCCTATCCCGTACGTGTATAAGCCAGCTCTTTCCTTTATTACATTATAGAAAATGCAATACGGTATAGCTTAATACAAAATAATAATTTGAACAAAGATAGGTTATAGAGTAGCAGTTAAAACATTAAAACAGTTAAAACAAAAAAAGGTGATAGAGTAGCAGTTAAAACATTAAAACAGTTAAACAGTTAAAACATCACAAGTAGAACAGTTCACTCGTTTATTATCAAATCTTCAATAGAAACGGCACAATATAAATATAGAAAACTCATAACCAATAGAAAAACATTATTAGAAATGTAATAAGTATTCAAAAACTCACAAATTTTTATCAAAACATCAAATTAGACTATTCAATACAATATGGGATAAGAGAAATTTGATTAACAATATTATTTGAACAATAGCATAATTTTATAAAATCATGAAATACTTATTTGATTTGATATACCTACTTCTTCCATATTATAAAATCTATTACTTATCATAATCATCATCAACTTTCAAGGATTAGGCTCTATTGACCTGTATCGGCATCTATTTCTTTCTTTTCTTCGTTTGCCTCGCTTTCCTTCGGGTTTGTATTCCCATGCTGATATTTGGAAAATCTAAAGCTACTCGTAAAAATGTCTTTTATAAGATTTAAAAAGATTAATATAAGATTAAGAAATCTTATAAGATTTCATGATATAAATGTGATGATAATTATTAGTTGTCATCAATTTTGATGAAACATACTATTCATATATTGAACAACTCATATTAAACCCTTGCTAGAATATATTCTTTTCCTACAGTTACGTTGAAAAGTGGCCATTGCTGCACTGATTACAGAACGCAAAGAATCACTTTTCCGCTCTAGTGCGGGGAAAAATTTTTCTGCACTCCAGATTTGCAACATGGCAACGCAAAGTACTTAGTAGGTTATATCGAGCAACAGTGCAGCAAAATCAAAATGAAGTTGGTAACAGTGACTGCTGTGGCTGCTATAGTGAGCAGAGGTGCAACGAAGCACAACGCGCTAATTATTATTCATTATATATTATAACCAAGGACAACGAGGACTTTAGGATTTTAGGATTAAGATTTTTATCAATAATAAAATTACACAGAAAAATATTTGATGCATTTCAGGCAATTTTACCCATAATTACCCACTTTTCATATTCAATGGTAACTGTAGGAAAAACTTAATGTGAAATACGTGCGCAAAGTTCCTCTGCTGCACTCAAGAAACCATTCCGCCCTCGCCTACGGCTCGGGCGTAAACGTTTCTTTCGGTGCAGCAAACTGTCACTTTGCGCACTAGTTGCACAAATAACTATTATAGCTTGAAGAATTCAGATCTAGACCTCCATCTTCATCTTTTTATAGAAATTCTTGTGATCAATATCGGAATTAACCAGACAGTAAAGAATGTATAATAATACAGATAAATTTGAGATAAATTACAGACAAATTTTATCTTTTCTACTGTCCCAGTAAGAATGTATAGTATAGTACAGATTATACTCTCTGGTTTTAACACACCTGGCCTTATAAAGTTGATCAAATGTTTACAATTAATTATGATAATTCCTCTACATGGTCTACAATTTACTGTATCAACTCATTAGTAGTACATATTCTTCATATTCAATCAATCGTCATTCCAAATAAATATTATTTTGTAAGGATGAAGCGATGAACACATAGGTCTGTAAGAATTCATTGAAGAATTATTATCGGAGTATTGACTTTCTCTCTCTCTCTGTTTAAGCGGCCAATCTCTTGATTTCCCATTCGTTTCCATTCTTGACATAAAGAAGTCGATCCGCGATTGTCTGGCCAAGTGACTCGTAAAACTCCATTGTGTAGGGGAAGATCTTGTAGGCCACACTAGAATAAAAAGATGAAATTTCATTAAAACAAAATTGAACTTCATAGCAAAGAATTGTGATTGGTGGAATGACCCACCAAGGTGAACGTCTGTCATTGGCCTAGACACTCCCACAAACGTCACAGTAATGGCGGTTCAAGCATAAGACATAACAGCCGGTTTCATAACAGCCGGTTAAATTTCAACCATGATTAATTTCATGAAGGAAGCTACATGAGCTACATTAAGAAACAAATGAACTTTTAGATCGATACTTTCAGGTCACTCAGCCACTAGAGCATCTGGACTAAGGCCCGTTGGCACAAAAGCCGGTTAAATTTTTACCGTGATTAATTTCAAGAGAACCAATCAGAGAAGGTCTTTTTGATAAGACGGCTTCTCTGATTGGTTCTCGTAGATTAGACACGGTTAAAATTTAACCGGCACATAGACTATTAATGTGACGTTTTTGTATCCATCAATTCGAACAAATCGAGCAAATCAGACACCTTCAGATATAATAATGAGACATTAATCTATATAAAAGCGAAATTGCACTCACTGACTCACTCGCAGAACTAAAAATCTACCGCATCAAAAACGTTCAAATTTGGTTCAGTTGGCCCTTTAGAGGCGCACTAAGAACGGATTTGGAAAAATTTCCAAAGATACGCCAAAAATTAGCGTTCTCTCAGTTCTTTCTCAAAGGGATGAGGGTGGTTTGAAAGTTGCATTTTCTTCTACCTCTAATCTTATTTTACTTAATTCATGAAAAATTCAAACTAACTTAACTGAATATAATTACAAATTAGTCTGCAGTTTACGATTTCGATTCGTAACTCCAAACATCAACAACATAATAAGCAGAGCAGACTGCAGTGTTGTGATAAAAAAAGTAAATTCGTTTGGCTTTTGTTGGTGGGGAGTCCCTTGCGGGAAGGTTCCACCGCCTGAATATATCATTTAAGCCGTCAATGGGCCTTACGACTGTCATACTTCAGCCGGGACCGACAAATTAACGTGCCCATCCGATAACACGGGAGTGATCTGGTTAAAAAACGTTTGGTAATGAGAGGATTCGAACCCGGGATCTCTATGCTGCTACGCAAGCACTCTATCCACTAGACCACGGATCACTCCAGTGTTGTGATAAATAAGCGCCTTGCTGTGACGTCATGCGACTGGAGGTTTAGAAGAACTGTTCACAGTGATTCTCTTCCCGATGCCAATACATTAGATGGATAGAAGCATACCACGCAAAAAGTGGTATGAGCAGCAGTGTGACTTATGTGTGTGCCTTATCAGAGCCATAATTAAAAGGGGACTGGCAAACGACTCTGCAACGAACATCTATTTATGGGCGATTTGTTAACTAATGGCTCTGTTAACTATGGGTGACTTTATGTAGCGACTCTGCAACCGGGCATGAGTATAGTAATTGAGTGATAATCGATTTAGTATAATTGAAATGGATAATAAAGTAAGATGAAAAAATAATATAGTAATCTATCAGGTCCGACTATATATCTGGGCAGTACATGGGAAGTCCTGATTCTATTCTCCTATGATTGTACTGTACTTACACATGTTCAGGCTTCTCCAGTTGAAGGTTGTTGTTCTCGACCTCCTGGTGAAGTTTGTCGTGGTGGTCTTTCATCTGCTTCCAGTCGACAGTCTTGCCCTGATGACAGATGTGGGCGCGAATTTTGCAGAAGAGAGGCTCGATTTCGAAAATCTCCGCCATATTGTCAGTTGGCAGTTGGACCACGTCACCTTCCACTCTTACCTGTCAATAATTCTTTTTTATTCAAAAATAATAATTTATTTAATTTTAATAAAATTATTCATTTTATTTCATCTCTCATTAATTTGATTTTTATCATTTCATTTAATTTATTCATATACATTATATAGTACAGTGTCCACGAAAGGTGTGACAGCCAAAAACCACAAAGGTGTGACAGCCACATGAAATTCTCAATTAAAATTGTTCAGTAAAAATTCCTTGTATCGACCTTAGTTTTCGAGATATATGTATGTTTCGATATTTTTGAAAACGTCAACAACTTGAAAACTATCAGCAAAAAAACTAATTTTAAGGATAGAATGACAGATATGAATAGATTCTTCGATATAGTTGAAAAACTTCAATTACTAGAGAAACTATCAGTCAAAAACGAATTCTAAGGATATGTTTCAAAAGAGAAGGAAATTTTGAAAAAGCTTCATTATATTTTGTTCCTTTGTTTGACGTTTCTGAACTTTTTATCAGCGATCAAAGTTGATAAAGTACATTCGTCGAGTTCAAATCCAAATTTCAAACAGTGTGGAAACATATTTTGTTTTTTATAATTGACAACAATATCAAATATCGACTAATGACTATTAGGGCAAGACCATATTGAGCGGCTTGTCAGGTGTTTACAGACTGCGTTTTTTGAGTCGGCAGGGCAGGAATCTCTCCGATTTGCTGACTGGTTTGGTGCCTGGAAAAACGCTTAAAAACGCCTAAGGCTGGTCACACACCGATTAGTCAAGACAAGACTAGTCACGTTTAGTCACAATACTTAACATTGTTGCTTATGACGCAACACACACTGATTAGTCGTTGCAATTAGACATGACTACATAAGCAACTATGTGAAATATTGTGACTAAACGTGACTAGTCTTGTCTTGACTTATCGGTGTGTGACTAGCCTAATATGGACTGGCCATTCAAGACATGGTCTGGCCATTCAAAACAACATATCTCTGTCCCACGGTAGACTTTAACCTCCGCTTTTACGTCAATCATTTGTGAGAATGATATCAATTAAAGCTCATAGAAGAAAAGATGGTGTTTTGTAATAAATAAACTTCAATTGATGTAGTTTTGGAAGAATATTTTTTCAAAAATATGAAACCAACATTACCTGTCTAGCTAGAATCTGGCTATCTTGCATGGTCACCCACAAGTACACCATTGAAGCATATGGGTTCTCTTTCTGGAAAAATTGAAGCAAAACATGAATTATAATTCAAACAACAATTTTAAATTGATTATTATTAAACGAAATCCAAATCAAATGCTGTTATTCACCCCGAAGACTTCAATTACAGTATTCAATTTGGATTTTCGTTTAATAATAATCAATTAATTCATTAGCATTTGAATAATTGAAATATCTCAGTAATTTCTATCTATAAACTTTAGATTGTTCTAATTTGAGATGATGTTTCATGAGTAGAAAACACCATTTCGACATTTCAATAGTTATTTTTATTTTGTTTTGTCTGAACCGCTAATTTTCTTTTGCTTGCCAAGACCAATCGCAAGCGTTCACCTTGATAGGTCACGGTCACGGCTTTCACCAATAGCGATGCTCGACCGTTATCTATAAATACTGCCGCTCTCTTCACTTGTAGTCTTAGATTACCAGAGATTGATAATGGTGTAACTACCGAAACCGGTATCTCAATTTCTTATAAATCTGTTATATTGATGAATGTTGAGTGACACATAACCTAGCTACATTTGGACTGTTGTATAAATTAGAATTGGAACCGTTTTGGGCTTATAATTCTGTGGTACTTTTCTGTAAGTTGTGTAATTCTAAATGATTGAATAAATAAATAACATATTATCATCTCTCACTGATATAAAAAGTTGCCATACATAACATAAACAATAATTATTCTCATAATTAATTCTTATTCTTATAAGCATTCTCATACTTGATTAAGAATAAGAAAAGATTTGAAGAATAAGTTATTATTACTCTCATCTTCAGCAGTGGTAGAATCCTCCACTTTTCGAAATTCTTCCCTATCCTTTGGAGTTTGCGGTTGGCCAATATCATTCTAGTCTTTTTATTCAGTAGGCTACTAAACATTCTCTCACCAATCATATTCTTGTAAACATTTTCATACTTCATGATTTGGTCGTGAGTTTCTTGGAAATTGGGGCTGACTCAAGATACTTCTTACCTTATGAAAGGACTTTATAATGGATGAATATACTTTATAAATGGATGACTTCCATGTAGATGAATAAAATTAACGATTAGTCGGGAGTTTCTGGAAAATTTGACAAAGATTTGAAGGAACCTTCAAGCTGAAGCTCATAAAAGGACTATGATAGAGATAAATATGTGAATATGAATATAATTAATGATTAATCGAAAGTTTCTGGAAAATTTGACAAAGATTTGAATAAACCTTAAAGCTCAAGTTCATAAAAGGATTATAATAGAGATAAATATGTGAATAAATATGATCCTACCTTATGAAAGGACTATATAATTACATGTGGATGGATACAATTCGGGTGGGTTGGAAGAATGGATGTAGACTCACCAGATCTTTAGCCTTTCGACTCCTGTTATCTGTCATGATAACAAAGCCATCTTCGTCAAGTCTTCTCAGTATAAGAGTTCTGGAGCTCACTTGCCCTTGTCTGAAAAATAATCATTGATGATCAATTAATAAAAACATTTCATGTATGTTTTGTTCAACATGATATTACTTGATCGTTTTTTCTTGAGCTGGAAAATGAATGATTGGTGATTAATCCATTGTAACATTCTATGTATGTTTTAAAAATATATATAAATATGAATGAAAAAGACTAAGTAATTGTCAAAAAACCACTGATTTATTGCTACTTAGAAAGACCAGTTTCGGTTATTACACCATTGTCAATCTCTGATAAACTCCGTGATGGTGTAATAACCGAAACCGGTCTTTCTAAGTAGCAATAAATCAGTGTTTTTTTGACAATTTCTTAGTCTTTTTCATTCAATATGAATAATTACCACAATATCAACTTCTCAACTACACAAAAAATATATATAAATCTCAGTACCCTTTTAAATTAGTTCGTATGACATGTTTCCGAAACAGCCGAAACATGTCGTGCAAAATAATTTAAAAGGGTACTCACATTTATATTTTTATTTGCATTGAAAGTAGCCCTAGCGAAAAAAAGGCAATAAAACGTATGTATTGATTAACATTATTTCACTATTTACTCGATAATTTTCTCTTGAACTGTTCAGTTGATATTCATCAATTTAAAAGACGGTTGGAGATTGTTCATCGTGAATTCAAATTTTCACTTTCCTTTCCCTATTACCATAGGTAAGGAAAGTATTGCTTTCCGAAAAAAATTAAGGTACCCCAACTTGACGTTTCAAGGTCCCCTGATTCCAAAAAAGAGGGTTTTGGGTATTGGTCTGTATGTGTGTGTGTGTGTGTGTACACGATATCTCTTCTCCCAATAAACGGAATGACTTGAAATTTGGAACTTGAGGTCCTTACAATATGAGGATTCGACACGAACAATTTCGATCCAATGCAATTCAAGATGGCGGCTAAAATGGAGAAAATGTTGTCAAATACAGGGTTTTTCGCGATTTTCTCGAAAACGGCTCCAACGATTTTGATCAAACTCATACCTAGAATAGTCATTGATAAGCTCTATCAACTGCCAGAAGTCACATATCTGTGAAAATTCCAGGAGCTCCGCCCCATCTATGCAAAGTTTGATTTTAGATTCCCAACTATCAGGCTTCAGATACAATTCAAACAAAAAAATCCAAGTGGAAAAGATTAAGCATGAAAATCTCTTCAATCTATGTTCAATAACAATTTAACCTAAGATTTTAAATAAGCTCGAAATTCGAGAAAATGTTATTATTTCAATTGCAAACTGTTGGCAACTGTTGGTTCTATTAAATCATTCGCTATGAAGAGATAGCAGATTTCGTGTGTCTCCAGCGTTATTGTCCTGTCACCAGCTGGCTTGGATCTTTGAATAGTAGACTTGAGATGCGCGTGTACACTAGCGTCAGGTGATAAATTTTCATAACGGCAAGGAAAGTTGTGTGAGTGCGCCACACCAGATTTTTCATCTTCAAATAAGAAAGAATTCAATCCTAACTTACAAGCTTCGTCGAGTTTCTACATTTTACAAGCAAGTTTCTTCCAAATGTTCAAGAATCCTATGTACAACAGTTATTTTTTAAATAATTATCATCAAATTTGAAAACTATTATTTCCATCTGTAGTTTTTTTTGCTCTGATATTTAATAAACAATATCCCGTTCTCCATGAACTATGCATATGAACTTGAAGGACATAATATAGGTACAGACCCGGTACAAGATATATCAGCTTGGTATATAATTCAATCTTGTAGGTACTGATTATTCTCAATAATAATATCGGATATCCATAATAGATTGGGAATTAGATTACCCAATATTCAATTTCGGTATCAAGCTATAAACCATTCCTTATTGTATGAATATTGATAAGAGACTAATCCGTGCATCGAAAACAAAACAAATTTCAGCTCAAAGTTTATCAATGATTGTCCTATACAAGATTGAATGTAATATAGGGATATGGATCATATTATATGGGGTTATAAATTGTATATATTCTATAATATAACAATGATTGAAGTCACTGCTTTATAGCTGGCAAAACCAAGCAAGGCATGGATAAAGTTTATCTTCAATCACATTAGAGAAACATAGGGTTCTCGAAGCAATACAATGAAGATTAATTAATAGAAAACAATAGATAAACATGATGATTCTATTTTGCATAACAATTTTATCTCGTTGAATACACCGTTGGGTTTGAAACTAATCCATTCAATTCAGGTACTGCAAAATGGATCAGAATAATTGAAATGTAAATTCTGTTATTTAAAGAGCCAGTGATAGAGTCAAATTTTGAGTTAAGTTGAGGAAGTGATAATTATTGATTACAAAACAAAATATGATTATGATAGAACTGATAGCTTGAGGGTTAGTAGAGGTGAAAACGAAGGGATCATCGCTAGAATAGATAACAATATCAGCACATGAATGGGGATAAATTATAATCTGTTGTTTATGTTGTTACTCTTCAGTGATATCAGCTTTAAAATCTATTGTTTGGAAATAATGTTGGAAATATTTGATGAAAATGAAATGAAAAAAAAATGATTTGAAAAATGTTTGGAAATAATGGATTGAAGACGTTGAAGAGAATAGAGAGATTGCATTGAAGAAAGACAAAGTAATAGTAGCCTACAATATTATGATAATGATTCGATTTATAATAGCCAAATTGATAATTTTGATCATATTTCATTTTCAATAGTTGAAAACTGTCTCAACAACAAATCCAAATCAAAGTAATAAATTAATTCACTCTAAAGTCAAGTGAAGCCCATGCTAAGCTGCAGATGAATGGATATAATGAACGTGTAAATGGAGCCATTTGATTGGTAGTTGGCTGACCAATCACAGCGGAATGCTGTTATTGGCCGAGACAAGACACGCCCAAGACACATCGAATAGTTTTATTCTCAGAGCATTCATTTGGACTTTTAATGTTACCTAAATTTGGGAGAGAAATCGTACAAGGTATTCTTAGTTTTTCTCTCCCGATCTGTGCTTCATTGTAAAAAAAGAATAAATGAAGAATACTGAGACTATTTCCAGTTCATAAAATATACTTACTCCAATCATTAAATGTGTTGGGTAATGTAAATTGAAATAATTACTTTCTCTGTATGATTTGTATTTACTCACTTATTAGCGGTGGAGAGTGTAAGAGCTTTTGATGCGATTTGGTTGTCGGGAATCTCATGATCTTTGTACCAATCTTTGAAGAGCGAGAAGGGACTCTTGTAGTTGGTCTCAATTTTGTGGAGGTCGGTTGATTCTTTCTCTGTAGGTTTCACATTATCCGTCTGGAAAGTGATAAAAAACAAGTAAAAATCAACGAAATTGATCGTTCAATCAGAATTTATTGATAATAGAGTAATTTATTCTTAAAATAGAGAAAAAGAGTGCAAGAAACAAGAACCCTGAACTCTGCAATTGGATTAATAAGTTTGAGAATTAAGATCGAACTGCAAAGCTAGAAGAACAAAATAAGAAATACTAGTGGGGAGAGAGATGGGGTAGGAGAGAAAAAGGATGAATGAGGTGAGATAAAGATAAAGATAAGATATTTATTGACGATTGTTAAAAGGCTGTTGCCAATGGTAACATTCATAAAAAAACTGACAATATGAAATAAAATCAAACTTAAGAAATAATTAATTATTTAACAGTTCGCATCACTATCAATCAATTACGAATATCAAAGGAAATAATATAGTATGTATTAAGCTATTAACATTATAGTAGAGAGAGATTACATGAGATTGAGTAACTGAGAATAAAATAGAGAGAGAGTGAGTGACTGAGAGTGATGGAGTGTATATATATTAGAGACAGATTGATTGATTGATTGAGTACTTTATTCATGTAGATTACAATATATACTGGCTCATACACTTACAATATATAATAATTACAATACAGCAAAATTATAGATGAATTTACATAACATAAACTAAGAAAATAATTATTGAACTGTATATGATATGAAAAAGCAATTTGTAATATAATAACTATAGATAATAATTATAATGTTATGCATCTACATAAATTGGCGGAGCTTTGGACATATCAATGTCCATTCTTCGGAAAGAATATTAAAAATATCCTCCCCACTAACTCTCTACCAAAAGTGAGAGAGTGGAGATATTTGACAGAGTCAATGATACAAGGTATGCTGTACATTTTCTTCGCAAAAACAACAGATTACATAACGCTGACATTCAATTTCTATAGAGAGCGGAGAAACCGCTAAACTCGCTACACTCTAGAGTACAGTGAGAGAGAAAATACAGTGTAGAAAGATAGGATGTGGGAGGGAAAAAGGATGAATGAGGAGAGAGAGAGAATGTGTGAGAAAGAAAGAGCGAGAGACTGAGATTGATGGAGTGTAGATATATTTGAGAGAAGGTGTGTGAGAGAGAGAGTGAGTGGAGTATTCGATAGAGTTAATAATACAGTGATTGATTGATTAGCTGCCTTTATTAAAAACCTAGGAGGGCGAAGTTAAGGCGCAGCCGGCCCTCTCTTACACTTAACCGTCGAAAAGAGAGAGTGAGAGAGAGAGGATTGGATTAGATTTCTTTATTTATGTATGTTACAATACATAGGGGGATAGAGAGAGAGAGAGAGAGAGAGAATGAACGTGTGAGAGAGTGTATGGAAGAAAGAGTGGATGCAGAGTAAAAGAGTTAGAGAGAGTAAGAGAGAGAGAGAGAGAGTAAGAGAGAGAGAGAGAGAGAGAGAGATAGAGAGTGAATAAATGATATTCTTACTTTTGGCATAGCAGTTGAAAGTGCACGCAAGGACCTAGCGCCACCCAGAGATGCTCTTATTACATTAGCTACCAGTTTCATTTTGCTCTGTTTTCGTCTTCCTTCTTTGTAGTCTCTTCTCCCTTCCTCCTTTGGTTCCTTATTCTGAGTCGATGAACCTGCGAATCAAAAGTGACACTGAATTGGCAATCTTGCAAAAATAATAAGGGAAAACTGTTCTAGAATTGGGTGTAAATTTTAGTTGATATGAACTGGCAATCTTGCAAAAATTATGAGAGAAAACTGTTCTAGAATTGGGTGTGAATTTTAGTTGATTTGAATTGGCAATCTTGCAAAAATAATAAGTGAGAACTGTTTTAGAGTTGGGTGTGAATTTTAGTTGATATGAATTGGCAATCTTGCAAAAATAATAAGTGAGAACTGTTTTAGAGTTGGGTGTGAATTTTAGTTGATATGAATTGGCAATCTTGCAAAAATAATACGATAAAACTGTTCTAGAATTGGGTGTAAATTTCATTTGATATGAATTGGCAATCTTGCAAAAATTATGAGAGAAAACTGTTCTAGAATTGGGTGTAAATTTTAGTTGATATGAATCGGCAATCTTGCAAAAATAATAAGTGAGAACTGTTTTAGAATTGGGTGTAAATTTGGTTTGATATGAATTGGCAATCTTGCAAGAATAATAAGAGAAATCCCTTTTAAAAATTGGTGTAACTTTGAGTTACAACAGAGAAATCCACTTCAAACTATCAGGAATAATTTAATTAATAGCTTTAGTGTTATTCATGAGAAATAGTGAAACTTGAAGTGATATTCACCAGACTTAGGGTTCTATGCTAACACTACGTTTAATGCTAACACCACGTTTACTTGTGGATATGCTTGCATTTATCTTAATATGTTTCATTCGGGGTCTAAACGAACAGCTGACATTTCTCCGTTTAAGGTGGGCCGTCCACTAGAACCGTTTTCGTCCGAGAACTACCGAACGCGACCGAACGATCCCCCAACAAAGAAAGGAATAGATCCTCGTTCATTGCAAGAGGTTCATACCGGACAGTCTCCGGCCGATCAATTTTTCGATACGATTTGAATGGGATTTTCCGGCTCTATCCGGCCGAACTAACTAGTCGAGCTGAGATAACAAAGTGTTCATAACCTAAAATTGTTTCACAGTCTTGTTTTTTGAAGTTGTTCTGTTTCATTAAGTTGTAACTATGGACAATTAAAAGTTGATAAGTTTAAAAGTTTGGTTCAAGAGCATGTTCCATTGTGGGATATGCGAGACAAACGATATCATCGTCGTGATGCTCAAAGGAATCTGTGGATAAAGATTGCTGAACAAAAATAGGATCTGAAGGTGAGATTATTGTAATGAATAACTAATTTAAGGGATTATTTGTTTATTCAATTTTCAAAATCTCAATATAATCATTGTTTATGACAAATTTTGGTGGCTATGATAGAAGTTAATTCAATAATAATTATTATTGACAATATATAATTTAATAATAATTATACGTGACAACCAGCCAACTACTGAACTAGACTGACATAAACGGTTCCAATGGACGATCATATTCGGCCGAATTAACGGCCGATCCAACGGCCGAACGGATCGATTGAATACGATTCCAGTGGACGGTTACTCTAAACTGAACATCTGCATACGAGCTTCAGCTAACTATAAGTTTCAACATAGAGAAAAGATGTGCTTTTTGAATATTGAGTTTGTTTTTTGGACCTGCAAAATTATTCCTTCAATACGTGAATATTTCCTATTTTAGTGGTAAAAATGTGCAATATTTCTTCCATGCTTGGTTTTGAAGCATCCAAATTTATAAATCTACTTTGTGAAAATAATTAAAGACTGAAAATTTTGTGGAAAAACTACAAGACTTAACCCATTATGGACTATGTGTAACCTTATGTGAATTTGGGAGAGGAATAGCACAAGGTTACCTTATTTTCAATCTTCCTATCATTTTGATGATGTTTTTATTGTATGAATCAATTAACAAAGGATAAAGATACAGTTACCAACATTATTAGTCTATGGATTGAATTTGTAGTAGTTTTCACTGAATGAATGAAATATTGTAGAGAGGGTGATGATTAGTAACTTTGAAACAAATAGATTAGAAAGAGGTGAAGTAATTGAACCAGAGATGAAGATGGATGATGGGATAAGGATGAAGATAGTAAAAGAGTGAGGAAAGGGGTAATAGAGCAAGAAATGAAGATAGAGAATAATATGAAGAGAGAGAGGACCAATCAGAGAAGCTTCCAGTCAGACCGCCTCGAAATTGTTCTCGCAATATGATTGGTAGTTCCACATAGGCCTATCCATACAGGCTGTCACACCTCCAGCCAATCAGAAGCAAGCACTGCAGCAACGAGTTCCACATTTAGTTCTCTAGTTTGTTGATAGATGCCGTTAGTTAAATTGTGTGGATTTTATTCATTCATCATAAATGAATAATGAATTTTAGAGCCCAATTTGTGAATAATTCAGATTTGTCAAAAGAACAAACATTCAAATTCAAATTCAAATTTATTCACACTCATAAATAATTGAATAAAACTGGTTGCGAAGCGAATTAGTTTGATTCGAAACTGGAACTGAAATCATGGCGACTTCAGCTGGTGATGAAAGTGGACACTCGCCCGATCTAGCGGATGACTTATTAACTACTTCCATGAGCGGCTGGAAAGAGACAACTTTCTGGCCTAGACCGGAAAAGAAACCCTTTTTTGACGTCGTCTGCAAACAAGGTCTTTCAGATCTACGTAGGGACTGGAAAACAGCTGCTTTCTGTGCAGTGTGACGAAAATAATATTTTATCCTTTCTCCCCTGTTCTAATACCTCTCTTTTTATTCAATCAATTCTTCTTTTCTCCTCATCGTTATCCTATCATCTGAATATTCCCCTTGTTCCATTATACATCTTCTTACTCATGCATTTTCCGTATCCTCAGTAGATGACTTGATTATTAAGCAATAAATTATAATTGTTCATTTTAAACGAGAATGAACCGTTAATATTACATCAATAAACCTGTATCAGCTAACGTCTATAGAAGCCATTGACAATACAGACGTTCGGCAACGTTGTTCTCCTATCTTTCTCCACTGCCATTATAATGAGGATCTCACTATAGATGACTATGAACTTGAGCTCGAATTTCTCAGTGAATGGATTATTGGATAGAATATGAGAGAGAGGGGAATATGTAAGGATGATATTATTAAGGATAAGGAAAATACATGAGTAGGAAGATGTATAATGGAACTGGGGGAAAATTAAGATGATAGGATAAGGATGAGGAGAAAAGAATAATTGAACGAATAAGAAGAGGAGTATCAGAGCAGAGAGGAAAGGTAGATGACAGGATAAAGATAAAGAGAGTAGAAGAAAAGGAGAGAAGAGAAGAGAGGATACGAATAATTAGGATTTGTGTGGTAATAGAACAGAGAATGTATGGAGATGATGAGAATGGAATAAAGGAACGACCAATCACAGAACCTTGCAGTCAGACCGCCTCGAAATCGTTCTCGCAATATGATTGGTAGTTCCACATAGGCCTATCCATACAGGCTGTCACATCTCCAGCCAATCAGAGGCAAGCACTGCAGCAACGAGTTCCACATTTAGTTCTCTAGTTTTTTGATAGATGCCTCTGGTTAATTCGTGTGGATTTTATACATTCATCATAAATGAATAATGAATTTTAGAGCCCAAATTGTGAATAATTCAGATTTGTGAGAGCGAGAGAGGAGAAGAAGAAGAAGAAGAAGAGAAGAAGAAGAAGAAGAAGAAGAAGAAGAAGAAGAAGAAGAAGAAGAAGAAGAAGAGGAAGAAGAAGAAGAAGAAGAAGAAGAAGAAGAAGAAGAAGAAGAAGAAGAAGGGAATGAGACGTTTGAGGAGTATGACGAAGAGAAATAATATCTTTGACTGTTTGTAAGACAAAGAAAAGAGGAAAAAAGAGAGAGAAACATGATCAACAAAAATTAAGCCGCCCCACAACTCATTATTGCATGGCGCAGCTTTTTCCCAGAACAAGTTGCGAAAGTTAATTTTCGAGATCAAACAATTTCAACTGCATTCAGAAAAAGTGGATTACTGAGTTTCAGAGATTACGAGACTTTTCAGCTGAGAAATGAGAAATTGCAAAAAGTATATTAGAGTCGAGATGTCATCAAAAGGATTTTAAATAGGAAGTGTCTGGAAAGTTCCTTCTTTCAGAATTATAGAGTTTTTAGCGTTCAAGCTAATGAGAGATTTTCAAAATGTACAGAATATTTTTCTCGTCTACTACTCAATGAGAATATGAGAAAGCAATTAGGAATGGGGTGTATAATTATGAAGGTAATATAAGTATAGTGAGGTTCACGTTATAATAGCAGTATTTGAGTTAAATTGATGTTGCTATCCTTGTCTAACATTCGACAAAGCAGATAGCTCTATCCTTTTCCAGCTCCACAACTTTGCCAGATCGGTTTTCAACAATGTAGAAATATAGTCAATCAACAAAATATTACATCTTATTTGATCATTAAATTATATACTTCTTTGATGAATGAAATAAATTGATTATTTTGAACAATAATGAACAGTCATTCAGCAGTCAATAGTGAAAATATCGGGGCACCGAGCTTCGCTCGTTATTTTTATTTATTGATAAACAGAACACAATTCTCTAAAATGATCGTGTTTATATCTCACAGCTGGCTTTATGTCATCTTATGAATTTCGGGGATGCGATATTTTGATTTTCCACATACTCACTTTTTTACTATCCACAGCTGTTTCAGCCAAGGATGAATTATCATTTTAATGTCGTTCAGCGAGTTTTCTCGAGGATGAGACCTACTGTAATCGAATCTTTAGATCATAAACCTACTATGTTCCAAATTTCGTAAAAATCGTTAGAGCCGTTTTCGAGATTCGTTAAACATAAATAACCAGATATAAAAATAGCCAGATATAAAAATAGCCAGATATAAAAATAGCCAGATATAAAAATAACCAGATATAAAAATAACCAGTTATATAAATACAGAAATTGCTCGCTTAATATAATAGGATAATGAAATCATAGACCATTTTTCACCTGTTTACATCATTCAGGAAATGCTCATTTTGCGAAGTAGAGTGAAATTTCACCATAAAGTTTACGTTCACCAACAATACTGGAAGCTATTCTAACATGATACACCTCAATACAGTTTCTATTTGAAATATCTTGTGATGTGGTTATATAACAAGATAAAATTGATTATTTTGAACAATAATGAACAGTCAATAATGATATAATGAAATCATAGACCATTTTTCACCTATTTATTTCCTTCAGGAAATGCTCATTTTGCGAAGTAGTAGAGTGAAATTTCACTATAAAGTTTACGTTCACCAACAATATTGGAAGCTATTCCAACATGATACACCTCAATACAGTACCTATTTGAAATATCTTGTGATGTGGTTATGTAAAGCCGCGTTTACACCGGAGTTGGCAATAAAAAATTGCCAATTTCGATTGCAGACGCTAGTTGCCGATGGAAGTCTGCAACTTGTACTTGCAACCTGGGCACATAGTTTGTTTTTAGGTCTGCAACCTGCAACTTGCAACTAAACTTTACAGTATGTAGAAAATCAGACAGTATGTAGAATGTCGAGTGCTGAAGGCAGCGTGTGTTATTTTATCAAAATGTAGAAAACCGAGAAGATACAGGGTTCGACCTTCATTGCAGGCAAGAGCAAAGTATAGCGGCAGCGATCTTTTAAATGGTTTAAATCGAGATGATACAGATCCTTTGACGGGGGAATTGAGATGCGATGGCAGTGTAAAAAACTTTTTAAGAATGTCAAGTGACGATTTTGAAAGTTTAATTGTTGGTATTGGACACATAATTAGTAAACAGGATACTAACTACAAGAAAGCAATTCCAGTGCGAGAAAGATTGGCTATTATATTGCGCTTTTTGGCGAGTGGCGACTCTCATACTAGTCTCAGTTATTTGTTTAAAGTTTCCAAAAGTGCGATATCTATTTTAGTGCCAGAGGTTTGTGAGGCTGTTATAGGTTTCCTGAAGGATAACATACAGGTGAGCAAAGAAAGAAAATGACTAAATATTGTTATTTTTAGATACCTTTTATTTGTTTACGTTGTGCACTGAGTTAAATAAATCTAGACAAAAGTTAATTGTTAATAAATCTTGTTAATAAATCTAGACAAAAAAGTTGCAACATGGTAGTGACTTGTTAATAAAATATGAACACAAAGTTAAGTTAATGTTCCAAAGTAACACAATTCATAAAATTATAAAGAAATGTATACATCAAAAAAACTCCAAATCAAACAAAGAAACTCTATAGCTTAAGAAATATAGGCTATAGCTTAGCTTGAGTAATGTATAGCGCTTACATTATAGCTAGCGACCACGTGGAGCCAACAGGCGGGAGGGGTAGCGGGGTAGTTGCAGATTCAAGTTGCAACTGAAGTTAGCGCTGCAACTCGCATTGCCAACCGGGGTTGGCAACCGCCTTTGATCTTTACCGACTCCGGTCGGAAAACCAAATTTCGATTGCCAACTCGCAAAATCGGTCTCCAACTACGGTTGGCAATGCGAGTTGCAGTTGTTTTAATGCGTGCAACTCAAAATTGCCGATAAATGTCGGCAATCATTGGTTGCCAACTCCGGTGTAAACGCGGCTTAACAAAGTCTATTTCTACCTAGGCTTACTGCTGTTACGTAAGTCTGTCTGTTACTGATAACTGTATTGAATTTCTTCTATTATTTATCAAATACATTTTTCATAATAATTGTTTAATTGGAGTAGCCCTATTAAAATACTTCATTCGATATTCATGAATTCATCTCCTAAGAGTTAATGACATTCCTCCAACTTCCAAACAATTTTCCACTAGCAAATACAAGACTGAAAATTTTATAGTTTCAAGCATAATTTGTTGAACTCTGAAGTAGAAGTTTCAGACAATTTTCCGCACTGCAAAATTTATGTCAGGTTGAAAACTATAAAGTTTGCAGCAATATTTGTTTTGGATTCATCTCACCGCACTGCAAGATTACATAATTTATCTGTCTGGAAAATTTCTAGCGAAGAAAATTTGTTATTTATTTGCTACTTCTGGAGAGAGAAGCTAGTTCATGACCAAGAATAGTATATAGTTATAGCTATACACTATCCTTGGTACATGACTACTATTATACTGTATATACTATGTATACTACATACGTATGTATACTACATACTACATACTATGTATTTACATACGAAAATCTACACAAGGAGTAGAGTAGATACTATATATTTATGAGTGTCATCTATCATCTATAAAAAAATGAAAAATGCGGAAAATTGTCATCTACAATGTAGAGGTGCGTACAGATATACGCGCCGCGAACATGAGCAATTCACTTTTAATCAGCTGATGCCAAGCTTTTTATATCTGTATCTTACCGTTTCTGTAAAAATACAGATACAGTCAGCATTGATATAGTCAGATACATTGATTCATACATTCACTTTGAATCAGCTGACTGTATCTGTATTTTTACAGAAACTGTAAGATACAGATATAAAAAGCTTGGCATCAGCTGATTAAAAGTGAATTGCTCATGTTCGCGGCGCGTAAATCTGTACGCACCTTAATTAAGGAAGAATTGGTACGGGATAAGAAATTCACAATTGACACATCATCACGTCTGAACTACTGGACTGATTAACTTGAAATTTTGCATATTGATTCTCAATTTACCTATGATGGTTATAGGCCTATTTTCAATTCTTCAAGATTTCAATAAGTATGATGTTGAAGTATATTGATAGTATGTTGAAGTATGATAGTATGATAGTATGTTGATAGTATGTTTTAGTATGTTGTATGATGTTGAAGTATGTTGAAGTATAATGATTTGAGTGACAAATGAACTTCTTTCATGTCTTGAAACAACTGCTAATAGAGAGCTGAGAGATATAGTTAGACATAAATTAATTTGAAGTAGAGTATTGCTAGAAAAGCTCATCGTTGGAGAAAAATTGGGAGTACATCATATCTGAAACACAACAATAACCGTACACAACCCCTAAATCTTAAGTCTTCGAAGTTGAAACCAGAATAATATGAAGTATAATGATGTGAGAGACGAATTAATGAACAAACCCTGAACTTCGTTCATGACTTGAAACAACTCTGTTAATAGGGAGCTAAGAGATATAGTTGAAAATAAACGAATTTGAAATAAAGTATGCTTGGAAAAGCCAATAGTTGGAGAAGGATATAGAGTACATCATATTTTGAATACACAACTCCCGTATTTTTAGGGCCGGTTTCCGAGCTCGAGATTTAGCTAAGTCCTAGACTTTAAACAGCTGGAGTCAGAAAATTGGCTTTCCGAAACGGGGTAGTCGCAGTCATTGGCATAGTCATGTTTGAATTAAATTTCAAAAACTTTAAAATTAAACACAAAATAAAATAGTGTAAAGTTACAGCTATTTTGAGTTATTTAGAAATGTTTAATTCCGTCGAGGAAAAACGTTTCAAATTATAGAAATGAGAAAATAAAAACTGCGACTACTGTTATAAAAGCTGCGACTACGCCCCGTTTTGGAAAGCTAATTTTCTGACTCCAGCTGTTTTAAGTCCAGGACTTAGCCAAATCCCGAGCTCGGAAACCGGCCCTAAGTCACTGGAACATCTTTCATGACTTGATACAACTGTAATAGAGAGATATAGTTGAAAATAAATAATGGATTTGCAATGAAGTATTGTTGAAAAAGCTCATGATGGGAGAAAAATAGGGTGAACATCATATTTTGAATGGACCAATAACCATACACCACACCCGTATCTTAAGTCACCGGAACTTCTTTCCTGACTTGAAACAACTGTTAATAGAGAGATATGATTGGAAATAAATAAATTTGAAGTAAAGTATTGCTGAAAAAGCCTATATTTGGAGATGAATATAGAGTACATCATATTTTAAAAACAACAATAACCATACACAAAATTCGTATCTTAAGTCACCGGAACATCTTTCCTGACTTGAAACAACTGTTAATAGAGATATATAGTTGGTAATAAATAATGGATTTGAAATAAAGTATTGTTGAAAAAGCTCATTATTAAAGAAAAATACACAACACCCGTATCTTAAATTCACCAGAGCTTCTTTCATAGCTTGAAACAACTGTTAATAGAGAGATATGATTGGAAATAAATAAATTTGAAGTAAAGTATTGCTGAAAAAGCCTATATTTGGAGATGAATATAGAGAACATCATATTTTAAAAACAACAATAACCATACACAAAATTCGTATCTTAAGTCACCGGAACTTCTTTCATGACTTGAAACAACTGTTAATAGAGAGATATAATTGTAAATAAATGAATTTGAAATAAAGTATTGTTGAAAAAGCCTATAGTTGGAGAAAAATATAGAGTACATCATATTTCAAATACAACAATAACCATACACAAAACTCGTATCTTAAGTCACCGGAGCTTCTTTTATAACTTGAAACAGCTTTTAATAGAGAGATATAATATTGTAAATACATGAATTTCGAATAAATTATTGTTGAAGAAGCCTATAGTTGGAGAAAAATATAGAGTACATCATATTATAAATACAACAATAACCATACACACAACCGTATCTTAAGTCACCGTATGTGGAACCAAAATAATATGGTGTACTAGCAGGTAACCCGTGCTCCGCAAGGGACCATTTTTAAACTTGACAAACTGAAAACTTGATGTGATGAAATCTTGAAGAATTTAAGACAAATCTTTAACCATCCTCGGTTAATTAAGAATCTATATGCAAAATTTCAATTAGTCCGGTCCAGTAGTTCAGACGTGATTATGCGTCAAACATGATTTTCCTATCCCGTATAAGTCAGTTATAAGTGTATAAGCCAGTTCTTTCCTTTATTATAGTATAGATAATGATGTGAGTAATAGCTAAACAAGTAATAGTGAAAATAGGTCAAGTAAAGGAGAAACAAGGATATAGAAGATAGAAGAAAACGAGCAGGAGAATGAGGTGGATGAAAATGCATTAAAATATATTTAAATGTTATGGGGAGAGATAGAGAGAATGAGAGAGAGTGTGATTGATTGATTGAGTACTTTGTTTATGTAGATTACAATATAATATATTGTAAGCTCCGCCAATTTATGTAGATGCATAACAATATTTATCTATATTTATTCTAAATTGCTTTTTCATATCATATACAGTTCAATAATTATTTTCTAAGTCTATATTATGTAAATTCATCTATAATTTTGCTGTATTATAGCAATTTCATATGACTGTATAAGTATAATATACTGGCTTATACAGTCATATAAAATTGCTACAATACAGCAAAATTATAGATGAATTTACATAATATAGACTTAGAAAATAATTATTGAACTGTATATGATATGAAAAAGCAATTTAGAATAAATATAGATAAATATTGTTATGCATCTACATAAATTGGCGGAGCTTTGGACATATCATTTGGTCCATTCTTCGGAAAGAATACTCAAAATATCCTTCTCACTCTCTCCCTTCTATCAAACGTATATTTATTGATTGATTGATTGATTGAGTACTCATTTATGTAGATTACAATATATACTGGCTTATACACTTATATACAATAGCTTACAATACAGAAAAATTATGGATGAATTTACAAAATATAAATTAAGAAAATAATTATTGAGCTGTATATAATATGAAAAAAAACAATAACTATAACTATAACTATAGATAAAATAGATAAAATTGTTATGCATCTACATAAATTGGCGGAGCTTTGGACATATCAATCTCCATTCTTTGAAAAGAATATTCGAAGTATTCTTCCCACTAACTCTCTACCAATTCTCTCTACCAAAGAGGGAGATTGATTGATTGATTGAGTACTTTATTTATGTAGATTACAATATATACTGGCTTATACACTTATATACAATAGCTTACAATACAGCAAAATTATAGATGAATTTACATAATATAGACTAAGAAAATAATTATTGAAAGTATATGATATGAAAAAGTAATTTGTAATATAATAACTATAGATAATTATATTGTTATGCATCTACATAAATTGGCGGAGCTTTGGACATATCAATGTCCATTCTTCGGAAAGAATATTAAAAATATCCTCCCCACGAGAGATAAAGTAAGTGAGTAAAGGACATGGAAAATAGAAGATGACGAGGGAGAAGAGCGAAGAAAATAAGATGGATTATCAATAATATACGTTGAAACATAAAATAATATGGAGAGACGGAAAAAAACATAAAAGTTGAAATAGAACGAAGCAGAAAAAACTTGATAAATAAGATGAATGATAATACGTTAAAACAAATCAAAATAATATAAAGATACAGATAGAAATACATGAAATATAGAATAAAACAAAGCAGAATAACAAGAAAAAAATAGATCATAATACAGTACGTTATATTGAAACAATATCTATTTATTTTATTTATTTACAATGCAAATGACACTAATGTAATAACATTGAAAGATGAAATAATAAGGTAGTCCTTGTGCTATTTTTCTTCCAAATTTATAAGTGACAAAGTCCAAGATAAGGTTAGAATTTCACGTGTACAATTTTTATAAAATTTTAGTCCAAAATAAACATTAAAACTATAAATTTTGAATTTAGATGGCTTGAATTAATAAATTAATTAGAAATATTCCACTCTATTGGAGATATATTCTATATATTCTATAATATTCTATTAGAGAGATAAAGAAATATTCCACTCTATTGGAGATATATTCTATATATTCTATAATATTCTATTAGAGATATAAAAAGACAAAAATATAAAGAGACAGATAAAAATACATGAAAGATAGAATAAAACGAAGCAGAACAACAAGAAAAAAGATAGATCATAATACAGTATGTTATATTAAAATAATATGAAGAGACTGATACCTGTCAGGCCAGTTCCTTTCTGGAGCTGCAGAAGTAGACGCGATGAAGATCACTCCACGACTGCTTACAGCCGTGAGGATCCCAGACCAATGGACTCCATTCAGATGGTTACGTAAGACATGCATTTCAACGCACCAAGCCACAGAGGGCGGGATTCTCTGTGTACAAGTAAACAGTGAACAGTATTTGGAGATGGGTCGAATGAATCAAGGTAGCAGAGAGAATCCTTCAAAGTGTTTTGAGGAATTCAAATGGTTTATGAGGGCATTTCGAGCTTATTTTAAATTTTAGGTGAAAATGTTACTGGTCATCAATAAATTGTAGAAGTTTTCATGCTCAATCTGTTCCACTTCATGTGGCTTGTACGCTTTACGCTGTACATGTGGTTTTTCCACGCATGGCTTGGCCATGGGATTGACTAACTTTAACCCTACAGAGACACACTTACTTTATGCTCACACAGTAGAATAAGATAATAGAATAACACACTTCAATAAGATTTATGTTTGTTGAGTTTTGTCTTTCTTTTCTTTCCTATGTATTACATAATATATTAGTATTTTTATTTATAAGTTTCATATTTGCAAAGTTTCCATAATTCTCTTTTCTTTGTTTCTTTTTTCTTTTCTTCAGTATTAGTTACATACTTAGTTCTTCTTCTTTTATCTGCTATACTATAAGTTTCATATTTGCAAGGTTTTCTATTATTATTTTTTTTGTATTTTGTTTTTTCTAAAACTCAATAGTATAGGCCTATTAGTTAAGTTATTCTATTTTCATTCTAATGTATTGTATTTTCAAATTGTATGCTCAATGTGTGTTATGAGGGCAATAATGGGATTCAGTTCCTGGTGCCCTCAAATAAGTAAATTTTCAAATAAATAAATAAAAATAAATAGACACACTAGGGTGTTGAACACCCCAATTTAATTTTTCATTTTTCTTTGAAAAATATGAAAAAAAACAAATACTCAGACCATACTTCATCATTTCTTAATCATTTTTGTTCCAAGTACGTACAGAAATCAAAAGTAAAGCACTGCTTATCAATATTTATACTAATTTTAGAAGTACGTATGTTCCGCCTAAGTGTTGGAGCTCCTAATCCGGTTTGAACGAATGGCTTGATCATTGCCAATGACAACTTCATCAAAAACTCACGTCTCTTCATTTTATTGTTGTTTTTTTGATGCTGGCTTCATGATTCAGAGGCCCGAGTTCAAATCCCGGCCCGGGCAAGATATTTATCTCGGGCCAATCCCGTGTTTCGGATGGACACGTTGAGCCGTCGATCCCGGCTGCCTAAAAAGCAGTCGTTAGGTCATGTCAGAGGCCCTGAAATTGATCAGTTGCGACCTGAAAACTCTGACACCAGACCTGAGCCAGCCAGGTCACTCGATATTATTATTATTATTTTTTAATTGTTTTGAATCTCAAATTGTAGAGAATCTCAAGTTGTAGAGATTAAAAGCAATCATTTATTCCAATCTAATCCATCATCTCATACCACATTTGTAGTGACAATACAAGTAAATCTTTGTAATGAAAGTGTTTGATAAAAGTCCTACGTAAAAGACACTCTGGGGTGTTAGACACCCCAAACGAAGAACAAGATGAGCTGGTGACCTTGTAGAATGCTATCACTGACTGGAAGTGGTGGAGAGTAGTTGAAAATACTAGAAACCGAATTTAGACTGGGCATAAATTCCCATCTGTTTGATATTGTCAACTGCAGAACAGAAAAAAAATCCCTTGGGTGTGAAACACCCCAGTGTGTCTCTTTAGGGTTAAGATAACTTATTCTTTATATGGACGGGAAAAATGAGGGCTCATTATCACTTGTATTCTATAGATAGAACCAATAATTACGAGAGTCATAAGGAATAATTACAATAAAATCTATTTCAATTTCAGTCTTCTTCCACTTATGAGTGTTCATTCACATTGAATTTCTAAAATTAAATCGATCATAACAAAGCAATCAAAAACGATCCCAAGCAGATTGAAACTAGAATTCAAGTGTTTAGAATGAATTTCACGTTGAAACTTTCCTTCCAGAGTTCAACACTAGAACTGAAAAATTTTACAGCGAATTTTCTTCTGTAGTAGTTGAATGCTCAGTTCAGATAACTGGAAGAGAGTGCTGCGAGATTTCAAAAGTCATAATTCCTCATAACTGAGCTCTGAGAGGGAACTGAAACGAGAATTTAGAATTGAGAGAGAATGAGTGTGAGAGAGAAAAATAGAGACAGATTTTCTGTGAGAGATAGAGAAAGAGTGAAATGTTACAGAGAGTATGAAAGATGTACAGTAAAAGTAGGATGAATGAGAGAATGTGAAAAAGAGAGAGGAGAGAGAGAGTGAGTTAAATGTTCCAGAAATTATAAAAGAGGATGTGAAAGGGACGACAGAACGAGAGAGAGAGAGAGAGAGAGAGTTGAATGTTCCAGAGATTAAAGAAGATGAAGGGAAAAAGTAGAATGAATGAGAGAATGTGAAAGAGAGATAGAGACAGAGCGAGAGAGAAAGAGATGGTGAGGGAGTTAAATGTTCCAGATATTGAAAAAGAGAATGTGAAAGATAGAGAGAGAGAGAGAAATAGATGGAGAGGGTGTTGAATGTTTCAGAAATTATAAAGATAATGTGAAAGAGACGACAGAAAAAGAGTGAGAGAGAGTGAGAGAGTTGAATGTTCCATATATTATAAATGATGAAGAGTAGAAGTAGAAAGAATAAGAGAATGTAAAAGATGAAGAAAAACATTTGCTAGTAAAAGAGAATGTAAGCGACAGACAGAGAAATATGAATGGAAGGAAGAAGAGAAGTGGGCAATGAGAAATGTAGTCAGAAAGAAAGAGGGATTTAGGAAGGACAGAGGGAGAGAGAGAGAAAAGAAAGAGAGTTGTTGGAAAAGGATTGTGCTCTTTGAAAATATGTGGTACTTAACGCCCAGTGAACATCTGGGTGAAAATTCATAGGTTGTGTTGACAAAATATTTCCAGCTATTTTCCACGGCATCCTGCCGAGTTCTATAGTGGGATTCAATTTGAACTGTCAGTATTCCTTATAGAATAACATCCATGCTTCCCAATCAACCAATGCTGGCAGTTCACAAAAGCGATTGGAAGATTATAGGATTGATGTCATTTTGATACCTACGCGAATACTTTTATCATATCGAGAGAATATTGAGAGAATAGAACAAGACATGATTGTTCTATAGGATTGTTGAAGAAAAGTTAAAGTTCCATTATCTGTCAAATTTTATTATTTTTATAACTGACAAACTGGGACAATGATTGGAAGAGAATGGAATAGAATCGCTGCCTTTATTTTTTACCTAAATAGAGAGAGATTGATTGATTGCTTGTATGCTTTATTTATGGAGATTACAAGAGAGATTCTGATTCAGAGAGAGAAAGAGAGATATTTAATTACTTTGATGTTTGATATTTATTTAATAGATCTTACAGAGTGATAGGGATTGATTGATTTTGATTGATTGATTGAGTACTTTATTTATGTAGATTACAATATATACTGTCTTATACACTTATATACAATAGCTTACAATACAGCAAAATTATAGATGAATTTACATGATATAGACTAAGAAAATAATTATTGAACTGTATATGATATGAAAACGCAATTTGTAATATAATAACTATAGATAATAATTATATTGTTATGCATCTAGGGAGTGAGAGAGATAGAGATTGATTGAGTTACGAGAGAGAGAAACGAAGCTGGTTTAGCCCAAATCGTTCAGTGTCCTAAATTCATAGAGACATTATTTTATTCGCACAACACCGATTACTCTATAAACTATTGGGATTGAAACATTGTATTATTGAGAAAACTGGAGCATTATTTAAGTACTGCATCTTGAATGAAGATACTGGAAAGGATTGCATAATGTATTCTTGTTGAAGGGTCTGAATTGAATTATACTATTCATGTATTGAGAACGTATCGAAAAATGATAATGTTTGTAGAGTACATGTTTATTTCAAAGATTCAATTCTATTATTTCTATGGGAATAATAATAGAGTTCAGAAAATGAGAAGCAGATAAAAAATTATAACTTGAAATGAAGAATCTTTTCACGGTACTGGTTAAGAGGGAAGAAGAGGGTTTACATACATGATAATAATTATTTTCATGAATAATAATTATTCAATAACACACATAAATATTATTCATAACAAAATAACTTCAGGTCTGAATATGATCTGATTCAACACTAACTTGATTTGAATATTATTCTTCAGTGTTATGGTTGTAACTTAGAATGTTTCCTTTCAATGGGTCGACTAAGTATTTTAATTATTTCCATTCAAGTACTTTTTCATTTAATCACTTCTATTTTACGTACCTATTCACAAAATGTCAGCGTTCCACTCTATTGAAGCGTTCGGATCTTCAAACCAGATTACGAACTAAAAAACTACTCAAGAAATGAGAAATAACGTTTGTAAATACACATAAAACGTTAATAAGCACACAATATTTGATATAAAAGTCCAATTTTGATCGATTTGAATAGTATCTCAATTAAATTTCAATCTATAACGGTTCATCCCCAAATCCCTGACACTAATTGACAACTTTTTCTTCATGCTTAATTGGGAATTACTTTAAACACTCCATTGGACAAAATTTAGGAACAGAAGAAGTTTTGGACTATAGTGAGGTCCACGTTATAATGACAGTATTTGATCAACTTTGGTTTTGCTATCCTTGTCTATCATTCGACAAAGACGATGGTACTATCCTTTCTAGGTCCACAACGATGGAAATTATGTTTTTGACAGTGTAGAAATATAATTAGTTAATGCAGAGAATCGGCATCACTATTCTTCTATCTTTATTCACTGCCATTATAACGTGGACCACACTATAGCGCCTGTTCTTTCATTCCGATATTGTTATTTTTTATCTAATGAATAAATAGGTTTTCAGATTGAATTACTGGATCTTCAGTATGCATTCATACACATTGGATTTGAAAAAAGCTTTTAACAATTTAGATATTACATTTATTCAAGTGCTAAGGTATTATTAATAAATTTGGATTATCGTTTAATAATAATTATAAATAGTTCTCAGATTTTAATTCAGTACTTGGATAGGAATCATCTAGAAGCAAACATATCGACAGTAGTCAACAGCCTCTTACATAATCTCCGATTATGTAACGTCGGTGTGAAGACTCGCATAGCCAATACTTGTTTTCATATCTGTGTAATTTTTTTCCCTATGAGCAAATGGAAGTTATAGTACCTGGTAGGCCTTCATCAAGCATCTAAAACAAAACTAAACTTATTTTCGACAAGTTAAGTCAGGAACGAAACTTGGGAAGCACAGTCTAAGTTAGCGCAGACGAATCAATAGAGTCGAATTGTTACGTAACTTTTAGAATGAGGAAAACATTCGAAACAATTTCAAGTTCGCGGGGATTTTTCTCTAGCAGGAAAACTGTCAATGTCACTCAGAGATTTTGTTGAAATGTTGAAAAGTCTCAGGGAAATTGGTGAGGTTGAAGGCATTGATTTGAAAACTTAGGATATTCAAAAGCTTGAAGTTGAGATGTTGGAGGAATATGTCAAACTCTGAGACTATTCAGAGGTTGTCATCCAAGACTATTTGGGAAATCATTGAAATGTCACTGCTTAAAACGATAAAAGAAGAAAATATTGATGGAAGACATTGTATGTTGAATACGTTTTTGTATCCAAGATAAATAAAGTTCAGTTTTGTGTTTATGGATCTCATTGAAGCAGTTCATGGATCTCGTATAGAAGCATTTCTTCAGACATCATCCTGTCTGAAATAGTAACTTTGGAGAAAAATATGAAAATAAGCTTGAAGTGGAGATATTGAAGAAATATGTCAATTTGAGAGTGAGTCTTTCCAAAGAATGTCATTTAAGACTATTTGGGAAGTGATTGAAATGTCAATTCTTAAAACGAAAAGAAGAGAATATTGAAGAAAGATTCTTCAAATCTATATGAATTCAAATGTGAATACCTGATAACTCAATAGAATAAATTTGGTTATAAAATAAAATTATAGTACCCTTGTTTTGAAATTAATAAAATAATAGATTAGAAAAGCAAATATTAAACTAGTAGTTCTGTGAACAGTAGACCTCACGCAGTATTCTCATCCACAAGTACCTGATTGAAACTATAGACCTTATGGAAATACAGCAATAGATTGGCTTCTCTACACATCTGTGTAATCACTTGTCAGCTTATTTATCATGAATAATTCTATAGTCTGATTTTCACTCTTATATTGGCGTATGAAGGAGGCTCCTTTTTCCTTTTATATTATCCTTGAAATGCAAAATTTCAAAAAACCTTGAATATACGTCGACGCGCAATTTAAAAAGGAACATACCTGTCAAATCTCATGAAAATCTATTACCGCGTTTCGCCGTAAATGCGCAACATATAAACATTTAAACATTAAGAGAAATGCCAAATCGTCGACTTAAATCTTAGACCTCACTTCGCTCGGTCAAACAACTAGTTCAGTGATCCACTGAAGATGGTGTGGATCACAGAAACTAGTTGTTATAATTTGTATTTTTCAACCTTTATTTTATTGATTTCAATAAAGGGTGCTATAATTCTATTTTATAAATAAAAATAAGTAGCCCTGAATTCATATATTTTAAGAATGAAGTTGATACTCGTTTAGAATACAAATCTGAGTTGTGGAAAGGTGACTTTTGCGGTTAAAAACGGAAGCCTCAATGTTATGACCTTGGCAGTGAATAAAAACCTACTTTTTTCTAATAGGACAACAGCATAGGACAGCGACCTGTTTCAAAGCAAGGCTTCACTAAAGTAACCGCTGCATTGGTAATAGTGAGGCCTTACGGACCTACTACTTCGATTTTCACTGATAGCAAAGAAAATAGGAATACCAAATGTAAATCATATACTCTTCGCTTACTTGCAAACTGACTGCCAGATGAATGAGATAGATGAAAAAAAGTAGAAGACGAAAGCGTAAAAGAAGAAGAAGAAGAGAAGAAGAAGAAGAAGAAGAAGAAGAAGAAGAAGAAGAAGAAGAAGAAAAAGAAGAAGAAGAAGAAGAAGAAGAAGAAGAAGAAGAAAAAGAAGAAGAAGAAGAAGAAGAAGAAGAAGAAGAAAAGCGAAAGAGAAAAACACGAAGGCGTAGAATAAGAAGAAGTTTATAATAAGTACAAGAACACGTAGAAGAGGAATTAGAAGAATAATTTATGATATTTGGCGACATCTTTGTTTTTTGATCAGAAATAAAAGTTGTTGTGGAAGGAAAGGTGGGAAAATATAACTGAAGAGAAAGAAACATTATAAGAAAGTCGTGGAGAAAAGGAAATGAAAGATCAAAACTATGAAGGATGGAAGAGGAGGTGGAGAAGAAGAAGAAGAAGAAGGAGAAGAAGAAGAAGGAGGAGAAAAAAGAAGAAGGAGAAGAAGAACAACAACAAGAAAAGCGAAAGAGAAAAACACGAAGGCGTAGAATAAGAAGTTCATTAATAAGTACAAGAACACGTAGAAGAGGAATTAAAAGAATTATTTGTGATATATGGCGACATCTTTGTGTTTTGATCAGAAATAAAAGATGTTGTGGAAGGAGAGGTGGGAAAATGAAACTGAAGAGAAAGAAACATTATAAGAAAGTCGTGGAGAAAAGGAAATGAAAGATCAAATCTATGAACAAAGGAGGAGGAGGT
Organism: Nilaparvata lugens; assembly: GCF_014356525.2. NCBI lineage: Eukaryota > Metazoa > Arthropoda > Insecta > Hemiptera > Delphacidae > Nilaparvata > Nilaparvata lugens. The sequence goes on along the minus strand of NC_052511.1, from coordinate 50,431,063 downwards.
GGAGAAGAAAAAGAAGAATTATTATTTAGGTGGAAAAAAATTTTAATTATTATAATCCAATCAAAAATAATATTATTATATTGGAAGAAATAGAGTAGCATGAGGTAGATGCGGAGAATATTGAGGTAACAAGAGAGAGCCAACATAAAAATAAGAAGAGAAAGGATTGAAGAAAATTGGAAACAAGAAGAACAAAACACTAATTCAGCATGTAGGTGAGAGAAGAGGATGGAGAATTGACATGAAGGTAGAGTAGCATGAGAGTAAAATTATTAGGTGAACAATTAGAAGCAAAATGAGATAAAATCAGGAGATCGAAGATATAGAAGTAGGAATACAGAATATGGAAATAAAGTGGAAGGAGGAAAAGTGATGATAAGTGGAAAGGGAACAGTAAGGGAAGAAGAAGAAGAAGAAGAAGAAGAAGAAGAAGAGAGAAGAAGAAGAAGAAGAAGAAGAAGAAGAAGAAGAAGAAGAAGGAGAAGAAGAAGAAGAAGAAGAAGAAGAAGAAGAAGAAGAGAGAAGAAGAAGAAGAAGAAGAAGAAGAAGAAGAAGAAGAAGAAGAAGAAAAGAAGAAGAAGAAAAGAAGAAGAAGAAGAAAAAAGTAAGAAGAAGAAGAAGAAGAAACCTTGAACTTCACCTGTTGAGCGGTTAGCGTTCGAACTGTGAATGCACTTACGTAACAAAATATTGTAGCAACTACACAAGACAAGGCCAGGCCAGACTTCTGGCTTCTTATATAACATTCATACATTGGTCAAAATTTATCCAGAAATAGATTTGACTCTAATAGCTTCATTCATCAATATCATTTTCTTTGGTTTCAGTGTTTCCCCAGAAAAGTATGGAAAAGTAGGTCGCACAGTAGTAACAGTTCTCTTCAGTCAAAAAATTGAATCCGATCAAACTTCATTCGAATCAAATCAGATTTATCCACTCTAAATTCATACAAAATATTCACTTAAATATAGAACAAAGTTACAAGTGCACTACGAGTGATTTGCTATAGTCCATTTTCTAGTGGGGAAATCCTATACTATTAAACGAGCAATTTCTGTTTATGTTTGTATTTCACTGGATCTCGAAAACGGTTCTAACGATTCTCACGAAATTCAGAACATAGTAGGTTTATAATATAAAGATTCGATTGCACTAGGTTCCATATCCCTATTCCACTGATCCCTGGAAAAACTCTCTGAAGGACATTAAAAGGATAATAAATTCATCCTTGGAAGAACAGATTTCGTCGTCTGTAGATAACAGAAGATGCGTGTGCCTGTGTGGGAGATGAGCTGTGTAATCATTCAAACAGCTCACCGTATCTCGCGAGAAATATTATCTGAAAATTGTAATAGACTCTATCAAAGTCTCTTTGGTAGAGAGTTAGTGGAAGAATACTTCGAATATTCTTTCCAAAGAATGGACATTGATATGTCCAAAGCTCCGCCAATTTATGGAGATGCATAACAATATTATCTATTTTATCTATAGTTCCTACAAATTGTTTTTTTTTATATTATATACAGCTCAATAATATTATTTTCTTAATTTATTTTTTGTAAATTCATCCATAATTGAGGCGGTCTACGTAAAAAGGGCGTATAAGCAAAACCTTGTTTGAGAAAACGCCAAAAAAGATTTTATTCTTGTCCTTTTGCTATTGTAATTATTATCCCTGTATATTAATGAAAATAGATATTATAACTATTTCATAAGTTATTCAATGAGTTTGAAAGTAAATTAGACAAATCAGTCTTCTGTAATAAGTGAAAAAGATATGGTAGTTTATACACCCTTCTTAGCCAGAACGCATTTTGATCTAGAAAGGTTTTAAAAAATCAAAGTAAACATGGTTATGATCAAAGTAAATTACCTTATTTCTCCAATAATTATTTGAAATATATGATGATCGATAAATGTATACTGAATACCAGAACTGAAAATTCTTTAAGCTACACATAAAAGTCTCTCCTCAAACTGACTTAAAAATACATTTTACATTACAAATAATCAAAGTAAGTGATAAACCTTATCATGTATAGGAATAATAATTATTTAGAATATAATAATAATAATATAAATCAGAATGTATGGATCACAGAGGAAATCCCTGAAGATTGGAAATGTGCTCTAATACACCCATTGCATAAAAAAGGAGATAAGACCGATGTGAATAACTATAGGGTATTTCTCTTCTTGCTGTCGCCTATAAAATATTATCAGCTTGTCTTCTTGAAAGAACCCAGAAACAACTAGAACCCAAAATTTCAGATTTCCAGCTGGATTTAGACCAATCGTTCATGTCCAGAACAATATTGAACTTGAAATTAATATCACAGATAAGAAAATTACGAAGTAAAGCCACAATATACGTATTTGTTGATTTTAAGAAAGCCTACGATTCAATCCACAGACCAACACTATTTAAAATTCTTGAAGAGAAAGGCCTGGATCAGAAAACTCGAAAAATCATAGAACAAACATTGACAAACACAACATCAAAATAAATTTATGGGAGAACTTTCGAAGCCTTTTGAGATAAAGACTGGTGTTAGGCAAGGTGATGGATTATCACCACTGCTCTTCAACATAGTTCTTGATAGAGTAATGGAAGAATGGGAAAAGAAACTGAAGGAGGTGAACCACTGGAAGCCAATCTCGCTGGGAACCAAGAAAATAATCTTCAAATTCCATACTTAGCTTTTGCAGACGACCTTGCTATAATGTCAGATTCATTGGAAAGTGCAATAAAACAAATAGAAATTTTAAAAGAATGTGCTGAACAAGTAGGCTTACAAATATCATTTGAAAAAACTGTTTTCACAACATCAAATATAGAAGTTTCTAAATTACAAACAAAATATGGAACAATTAAGAAGGTACCATACTTTAAATATCTTGGGGAAATTATATCAGAAAAACATGCACAAAATGAAAGGATACAGAAAGCTCGTAAAGGCCTAGGGCTAGTGCAATATATTTATAATAAGAGATGTATGTCTATCAATACCAAAATCAAACATTATAACGCAGTAATCAAGCCAACAATGTTGTATGCCAGCGAGACCCTAACACTTAGCAGAAAAACAGATACTGAAAATTTGAAAAAAGAAGAAAGGAAGATAATTAGAAAAATACTTGGACCAAGAAAGACCGAAGATGGTTATAGACTACAGAAAACAGCCAAAGTTGAAGAATACTCTAACATAGAAGCAGACATCAGGAAAAGGCGCCTTAAATTTATGGTCACATAATGAGGCTTCCAGATCACAGACTTACAAAAAGAATAGTAACATATGTAGCAACCCTTAGTAATGGAGGTGCATGGATGAAAAACGTCAAGAAGGACTTAATACTTGCTAACATTAACAATGATGAAATATACAACAGGAACAGTTTCAGAGAAAAGGTTGAAAAATGGGAAGTTAAACCAGAGATGACTGTGCCAAGAGTGGGAACAAAATGGAGTGAAGCAAGGAAAGCGGAGTTCTCACTGAAAATGAAAAACTGGTGGATTGATAAAAAGAACAAGAAAACACAAAAAATGAACCAAATTTTGCTCAGCGTCTTCCATCTGGGAGCTTGACGGCTAATAATAATAATAATAATAATATAAAACAAATGGGATGACATATTATTTTGATGTTTTCCATGACCAAATAGGCCTACATATTAAACATAGTAGTACTGTACTATCATAGTGTGTAACACACTATAATATTAGAAAAATAAGATGACATAATATTATTTTAATATTAGTTTAATATTATTAAAAAGATAACCGGAACCTCAACTCGAAAATCAGCTGTCATAGCCATCTTAAAACAGGTGTACCATAGTCAATTTTCAAGATATTTTAAAAACTCTGGTCTCATTGGATTCACAATAAAATGGCGGATCGAATAGAGCATTCTGCGTAAAGAGGGCGTATGAGCTTATATGCCCTTTTTACGTAGACCGCCTCAATTTTGCTGTATTGTAAGCTATTGTATATAAGTGTATAAGCCAGTATATATTGTAATCTACATAAATAAAGTACTCAATCAATCAAAATAATCTGATTTATTGACATGACATGGTTTATCACTCTGAATTAGAGTATATCATAATATTCAAAGTTAATCATTATTTATACAGTTTTAAGTGATTAGTGAGTGTTATTTTGTTATGCAATTTGATTTGTAAACAATCTTAATTGGAAATTTTCTGTTTTTGAATATTTTGACTGAATATTGGACCTGAATTCAAGTGTTTGAAACATAACCTACTTTTTGGACCATTTATAGTGTACTAGCTGTCAGGCTCGCTTCGCTCGCCATATCCGTCTAGCCAGGGGGCTGCGCCCCCTGGACCCCCGACTGGATCGTCCAAGAATGAGATCAGCAGGCTCGCTTTGCTCGCCTGCATTTTTCATTTGAGCATTTTTATCATATGTTAGAACGATCCAGTCGGGGTTCCAGACTAAACGTCTGGCTAAACGGATATGGCGAGCGAAGCGAGTAATATAATATTCCCAGGAATAGCTCTGATCGAAGTAGCAGTGCCCAATCAATTTTTCCGCGATAAATACATTTCAATCTTCAACTTGGTGCCAACCTAACAAAATCAACTCAACTTAATGCCAACCTGACAAAATTATCAATTTAGTTACCAGTTAACAACTGTTTCGAAGAGGTACTCTCTCTAGATTATAGTTCTATATTAACATATGGTATGGCCATTTTTCAATTATAATTAAGAGAATAAGAAGAATATACATGCTAAAAGACGAACTTAAAACCCTTAAAAACCACCCTTGGAGTTAGAATATTGCCAAAAGATTTCTTAGTGCGCCTCTAAAGGGCCAACTGAACATACCTACCAAATTTGAACGTTTTCGGTCCGGTAGTTCTGCGAGTGAGTGAGTCAGTCAGTCGGTCAGTCAGTGAGTGAGTGCCATTTCGCTTCTATATATATAGATAAATCAAAATTCGGGGAAGAAACAGTTTTGGGCTGTGCCTGTTTGTCCTTCCCCAATCATTTTGAAGAATTGTGCTCTTGTGCTCTGTTTATCAATAAATAAATAACGAGCGAAGCTCAGTGCCCCGATATTATGAATGAGATGTGATAAGGTCATTTAGTTTTTTATTTATTTTTTTTTTACTATTTATTATTCTAATTTTTACGAAATACAAAAACACTTAGTCTCAGTACTTCCATTGAAATAATTATTCTTAAATGCCTGCTCCATTAACTATTAATTAACTATGCTTTTTATTCACCTTACTACAATTTGAACTGGAGTATAATAATCATAGACAAAAATAGCATACAAGTGAGCACCGGGACTGGAGAACTCGCTCGAAATGCATGTTGAAATCTCCAGTTGAAATCGGTTTACAATATTCCATCTTATGACTTTCGCATGATATTTTCCTCTCGTTATTATTTACTCAATCAATGGTTTACATATATATCAAAAAACATGATATTATTATATACTGGCTGGTAACCCTTGCTCCATTGGGTCTAATTAAAAACTTGACAAACTGAGAGCATGACCTACTGATATATTGAAAAATTTAAAATAGGTCTATAACCATCCTCGGTAAATGAAGAATCTATATGCAAAATTTCAAGTTAATCAGTTGAGTAGTTCAGACGTGATGATGCGTCATCCGTGAATGTCCTATCCCGTACGTGTATAAGCCGGTTCTTTCCTTTATCATTTTATTGACCGAGCGAAGTGAGGTCTAAGATTCAAGTCGACGGTTTGGCATTTCTTTTAATGTTTAAATGTTTAAATGTTTATATGTTGCGCATTTACGGCGAAACGAGGTAATGGATTTTCATGAAATTTGACAGATATGTTCCTTTTTACTTTCCTTGCCCTATTACCATAGGTAAGGAAGTATTGCTTTCCGAAAAAAATTAAGGTACCCCAATTTCTAAATTTCTATACGTTTCAAGGTCCCCTCAGTCCAAAAAACTTGTTGGGTATTGGTCTGTATGTGTGTGTGTATGTGTGTGTGTGTGTGTGTTGTGTGTGTGTGTGTGGTGTGTTGTGTTGTGTGTGTGTGTGTGGTGTGTGTGTGTGTTGTGTGTGTGTGTGTGGTGTGTGTGTGTTGTGTGTGTGTGTGTGTGTGTGTGTGTGTGTGTGTGTGTTGTGTGTGTGTGTGGTGTGTGTGTGGTGTGTGTGTGTGTGTTGGGTGTTGTGTGTGTGTGTGTGTGTGTGGGTGTGTGTGGTGGTGTGTGTGGTGTGTGTGTGTGTGTGGGTGTGTGTGGGTGTGTGTGTGTGTGTGTGTGTGGGTGTGTGTGTGTGGTTGTGTGTTGTGTGTGTGTGTGTGTGTGTGTGTGTGTGTTGTGGTGTGTGTGTGTGTGTTGTGTGGTGGTGTGTTGTGTGTGTGTGTGTGTGTGGTGGTGGTGTGTGTGTGTGTGTGTGTGGTGTGTGTGTGTTGTGTGTGTGGTGTGTTGTGTGTGTGTGTGTGTGGTGTGTGTGTGTGTGGGTGTGTGTGTGTGTGTGTGTGTGGTGTGTTGTGTGTGTTGTGTGTGTGTGTGTGTGTGTGTGTGTGTGTGTGTGTGTGGTGTGTGTGTGTGTGTGTGTGTGTGTGTGTGTGTGTGTGTGTGTGTGTTGTGTGTGTGTGGTGTGGTGTGTGTGTGTGTGTGTGGTGTGTGTGTGTGTGTGTGTGGTGGAGTAGATTGAGCATGAAAATCTCCAGTGTCTCCAGTGTTATTGCCCTGTCACCAGCTGGCTCAAATCTTTGAATAGTAGACTTGTGATGCGCGGGAACACTAGCGTCAGGTGATCAATTTTCATAACGGCAAGGAAAGTTGTGTGAGTGCACCACACCAGATTTTTTAATTGCGCGTTTGGTCTAAGATTCAAGTCAACGGTTTGCATTTCTCTTAATGTTTAAATGTTTAAATGTTTATATGTTGCGCATTTACGGTGAAACGCGGCAACAGATTTTCATGAAATTTGACAGGTATGTTCCTTTTTTAATTGCGCGTCAACGTATATACAAGGTTTTTGAAAATTTTGCATTTTAAGGATAATATAAAAGGAAAGAGGAGCCTCCTTCATACGCCAATATTGGAGTAAAAATCAGACTATAGAATTATTCATCATTAATCAGCTGACAAGTGATTACACAGATGTGTGGAGAAGCCAGTCTATTGCTGTATTTCAATAAGTTCTATAGTTTCAATCAGGTACTTGTGGATGAGAATACTGCGTGAGGTCTACTGTTCACAGAACTACTAGTATAATATTTGTTTTTCTAATCTATTATTTTATATTTCCATAAGGTCTATCAGGTACTTGTGAGGTCTACTGTTCACAGAACTACTAGTCTACTAGTAGTTCTGTGAACAGTAAACCTCACAAGTACCTGATTGAAACTATAGACCTTATGGAAATACAGCAATAGACTGGCTTCTCCACACATCTGGGTAATCACTTGTCAGCTGATTTATGATGAATAATTCTATAGTCTGATTTTTACTCTAATATTGACGTATGAAGGAGGCTCCTTTTTCTTTTCATATTATCCTTGAAATGCAAAATTTTCAAAAACCTTGTATATAGGTCGACGCGCAATTGAAAAAGGAACATACCTGTCAAATTTCATGAAAATCTATTACCGCGTTTCGCCGTAAATGCGCAACATATGAACATAAACATTTCAACAACTAAACATTCAAACAATTAAACATTCAAACATCAAGTGAAATGCCAAACCATCGACTTGAATCTTATACCTCACTTCGCTCGGTCAACTAGTAGATTATAGATTATAGTGACATTGGGCGCGTAGACTTTCTAGCCTCATAAAGATAGGGGAGAAGTTGGTCAATCTTCTTTTCCAACGGACTTGTTCTGTGTAATGGTTCAGTGAATATGAGTTGGTAATATATGAAGTTGATCGATGAAAGGATTGAAAAGTTATCGTCGAACATACAAACACACAAGCCCATAGACAGACAACTACTGAAGCCTTGAGTGGAATTAGGATCTTTATTCTTTATTTATTCATACGATAGGTACATCATCAAACCCACATTAACACCATAATCACGATCGTCATTATCATCTCGAAACGATCCTTCAATAACTATAATATTATCGGGGCACCGAGCTTCGCTCGTTATTTATTTATTTACTTTTGATAAACCGAACACAATTCATTAAAATGATTGAGGAAGGACTAACAGGCACAGCCCAAAACTGTTTCTTTCCCGAATTTTCATTTATACACTATAAATAGTCCAGAAAGTTTGTTATGTTCCATACACTTGAATTCAGGTTAAATTTTCTGTTCAAACATTTGAAAACAAAAAATTTATAATCTAGATTATATACAAACCAAATTCAATAACAAAATAACACTCACTAATCACTTAAAATTGTCAAATAATGATCAACTTTGAAAATTATGATATACTCTAGTTTAGGAGGATTATCATGTCATGTCAACAAATCAGATTATATTGATCAAATCGATTAAAAATTGTCTAGCTAGATAAAATTTCTCGCTGATTGATTATGATTACACAGCTGGAAATAATTCTGTTTCTCTCCCACACAGGCACACTCTTCTGTTATCGAGAGACGACGAAATTATTATCATCTGTTTTCCAAGGATGAATATTATCCTTTTAATGTCGTTCAGCGAGTTTTCCAAAGCATGAGACCTAGTGCAATCGTTATATCATAAACCTACTATGTTCCAAATTTCGTGAAAATCGTTAGAGCAGTTTTTGAGATCCGTAAAACATAAATAACCAGATATAAAAATAATCAGATAAAAAAATAACTAGAGATAAAAATAATCAGATATAAAAATAACTAGATATAAAAATAACTAGATATAAAAATAACCAGATATATACAGAAATTGCTCGCTTAATATAATAGGATTACTCTACTCAAATCGATATTGAATAATACATTAAATCAAAGAGAAAAACCCCAACGATACAACACTTTATAAAAGGTTGAATAGAATTATTGTGCTCTATACTCGAGTAATGAATCCTCAAAACAGTAAAAAATGAAAAATTCAGAACAATACACTTCCATATCTTTCGATAAGTTCTTGAACACTGTGACGAATATGGACTTCCAGGGTTCATTGAACTTCTAGTTTTCTATCAGTTTGAAGTGCTTCCAGAGAAGTTAGCACAAGTGTGGCTTCCTCTACACACTGGACAAATCCACTTCTCTCTCTTCCTCTCTTTCACCTCCTTCTCCTTCTCTCTCTTTCACTGCTTTGAATTTTCTTCTCCGTCTTCTTTTTCTTCTTTTTCTTCTTCTCCTAATTCCTCTCCTACAACCCCTGTCTTCTCCTTCTCATGTCTTCTTCTACTACTACTTCTTCTTCTCTTCTCCCTCTTCTTCTCTCTCCTTCTTCCTCCCCGTCCTCTCGAAATCATCCCTCTCTCTTCCATTTGGTCACGTACTCAAAACTTACTGAGCGCATATCACATTCACCCGAATATCGTATTGCAATGCAAATAGCATTACTGGCTGGATCTGGCAACTTATCCTTCGCCCTTCTCTTCTTCTTTTTTTCTTTTTCTTCTTTTGTTTCTTCTTCTTCTTCTATCCTTCTTCTATCCTTCTTCTTCCTCCTCCAATCCTTACGTCCAATCCAATCCTTTTAATTCTTTCCTCCCATATTTCATTTCATTTATCGTCACACTACATCAATTTTTGAGTAACACTCATTTGACTGGTGACATGTCAATACTAGAACAAAATTATATTTAAAATACTTAGTTCTAACTTCTTGAAAGTAAAATAAATAAATACACTCTATTATGTATCTCATCAAATTCACATGGAAATGAAAGTCACAAAAAGTTAAGTTACACTCTACAGCCCCTTTTCACAAATTAAAATTCGGCAGCAGAGTATAGGGCTTTCTCTACTAGCATTTTCCTGACTGTTAATTTGAATTTGTTTATTGAATCTAGATTTCTGATGGCTGCAGGTAATTTATTAAAATAACGTATTCCAGAGTAGAATGGAGTTTTATATATCAACACGCTTTCATTTCCAACACTCACCTTATATTTTCCAATTATCTGGTAGTCTGTTCTCTTTTATTATTTTAGTTTGTTATTTTTTTATTCCGGTGAAGGATAATCAGACATACTGTTTTTTTGTTGATTAAAGTTCATCTAATTGTAGATTAGCGTTAAACATTGATTAGATGGTACCAAGATATACAATCTTTTTTTTTGTGTAGTTGAGAAGTTGATATTGTGGTAATTATTCATATTGAATGAAAAACACTAAGACATTGTCAAAAAACCACTGATTTATTGATAATTAGAAAGACCGGTTTCGGTTCTTACACCATTGTCAATCTCTGATAAACTACCTAATTATATTTTTCCTATCATTCTTCTGAAGATTTATACACTCTAGACTTGCTCCTAGTATTGAAATTGGAATAAAATGACCCCCTAAGGGGGTAACCCCATTTAATCCAATAGAAATTCCACTTCTTAATACTATTATTCTAGTAAGTTCTGGAGCTTCAATCACATGGGCCAGAGTTTATCACAGATTGACAATGGTGTAATAACCGAAACCGGTCTTTCTAATTATCAATAAATCAGTGGTTTTTTGACAATTTCTTAGTCTTTTTCATTCAATATACAATCTTCTCATCTGACTCATGAACTTCTAGATTATTTGAGACAGCTCATATTTATTGAAAAGTAATATTGAGCTTTCATTTGTACTATAAATTTGGACTGTTATATAAATAATTAGAATTGGAACCGTTTTAGGCGTATAAGCCTGTAGTACTTTTCTCTCAGTACTGTAATTCTAAATGATTGAATAAATTGAATTGAAATAATATAAGACTTCGATAATGAGAGACATATTATACAAGACAAATAAAATTATGAAGTCGTAAAAATGACAGTTCCATCATGATTGCATCTCGAAACTGGAACAACATCAGTTAAACAGTTCCAGCATGGAAGCGAACCTGAATTATACTGAGAAATGGAAAGTCAGCTGTGCTGAATAATAAGTTCTATTATTTTATCAGGCTCTAAATTTTGTAAAAATGTTTCAATTATAAGTGATTTGAGTGTAATATTTTTGTTTCTATCCAGTTTCTCAACCTTCAAAATTCTTAGTTTCTGTTGTTTTAAAGTGAAAAACGACTAAATTTCAGAAAAGTGGAATCATAACCTCATTTCGGACTTTTAAAATAATATTTTCTAAATTTGGGAGAGAAATAGTAGAAGGAGTATCCTTAGTTTTTCTCTCCCATTCAGTGCTACTTTGTAAAAATTAGAATACTAAATAAATAAAATAGAGTCAGGCTTGAATTGAGCTGCTAAAGATGAGAAAATGATATTTAAATAATAAATGCTCAGTCAAAATTGAACTGGGATATAAGAGATAAGGAAGCAAGGGACAAAGAAGAGATGTAGAAGCAGGAGGAGGCGGATGAGGAGGAGGAAGAGAAGGAGGATGGAATAAGGAGAAACATCTCGAAACTGGAACAACATCAGTTAAACAGTTCCAGCATGGAAGCGAATTTGAATTAAATCAAGAAATGGAAGTAAGGCTTGAATTTAGCTGCTAAAGATGAGAAAATAATATGAATGCTCAGTTGAAATTTAACTGGGACAAAGAAGAGATGGAGAAGCAGGAGGAGGCGGATGAGGAGGAGGAAGAGAAGGAGGATGGAATAAGAAGAAACATCTCGAAACTGGAACAACATCAGTTAAACAGTTCCAGCATGGAAGCGAATTTGAATTATATCAAGAAATGGAAGGAAGGCTTGAATTGAGCTGCTAAAGATGAGAAAATAATATTTAAATTATAAATGCTCAGTCAAAATCTAACTGAAATGTAAGAGATGAGAATGCAAGGAACCAGGATGAGTTGGAGAAGAAGAAGAATGAAGAAGAAGAAGAAGAAGAAGAAGAAGAAAAAGAAGAAGAAGAAGAAGAAGAAGAAGAAGAAAAAGAAGAAGAAGAAGAAGAAGAGAAGAAGAAGAAGAAGAAGAAGAAGAAGAAGAAGAAGAAGAAGAAGAAGAAGAAGAAGAAGAAGAAGAAGAAGAAGAAGAAGAAGATGATGGTGATGATGATGATGATGATGATAATGTTGATGATGATTTTGGGATTTAGGAGACCGAGGACCAAGGACTGTCCCTTATTCTAGAAGATCCTTAGAACAGAATCAGGATTCCAAGAAAACCTTTCAGGAAGGATTGCTCTGAGAACTTTCGCTGTTTACTCAGCTCAAGACATCCTGCCAAATTTCTCTCTCTCCACTCGCTCCTCTACTCTTCTCCCACTCACTCTCTTCTCCTCTCTTTCTCTTTCTTTTTCTCCTCTTCCATTTTGTCCGTGCAAACGAAGTTAGCTCCCTACTGTAGAATAAGCAGAGCCTATTGGACTCTACTATCTACAAACCAATAATCTCTTCTCTCCACGTCTCTTCTTCTTCTTCTTCTTCTTCTTCTTCTTCTTCTTCTTCTTCTTCTTTTTCTTTTTCTTCTTCTTCATCATGCTATTATTCATGTGAAGTTCAATTAAATCACGGTTAGAGCTTGAGAGAGACTTTTTTGAAAACAATTAGCCTATATGGGACGCTCTATGAGAAGATTCTTTTTTATTAGCTACAAGTTTACAATTTATTGTGCATTTATGAAACGCTTGTAATCAGCTGTTCTCCAAAACAATGGTTGGCAACAAGACTTGTAACCTACTTGTGCCTTTGTGAAACAGGTCCCTGTTTTTTTTTTCACCAAAAATAGTTATTTGTATATCTAGAGTGAAAAGTACTGTTTTTTCTGTAAATTTTGCTTATTTTCCTAACAATTTTCAAGGTTTGAAAGCTTCAAAATCAATCAATTTGGAATGAAAACACATGAAATATGCAAACCAGCTATGCAAATATAGTTATTTGTATATCTAGAGTGAAAAGTGCTGTTTTTCTCCCTGAGGGAAAAGTTTGAAGCCCGAGGCGAAGCCGAGGGCAACAATTTTCCTGAGGGAGAAAAAACATTTTTCACTCATGACACAACATTTTTCCTCCACCTATATTTTTATAAAAACTTCAAATAAAACAATTTTTAAAAATGTACGTGACCAAATAATGTGTTACAACATAATCTAAAAAGTAAACAGATACAGCTGGCTTGTAATCACAGTTCTCCGTCGACAGCGCTATCTGTCGGCAAAAGTTGTAAAAACAATGGCCGCAAAACTACAGCTATGATGAAGTTCGCGTTTCCAATTTGATTAGTTAATGAGGAATATTATTTGTTGGCTGGTATTTTGAATAACATGGAATGAAAAAAATTTACATTTTTTAGTATAGTGATATGATGTTTGTAATAATTTTAACATACAACCATAAATTTCATAAATTGATCAAATGTCTGGTTGAGGTATTGAATTTAGTTGGTTTAATGACTACTCTATATGCTTCCTCATCTGAGCTTAGACCTTCTAACCTATTACAATGTAAGTTTTTAAAATAGAGATGCTTCCCATGTTATTTAAATGGGGTCACTTTTCCTCCCTAGGGAGTTTTTCTGTTTTTTACTACCGAGAGCGAAAAAGTGACACTTTAGTATTATGTTTCAGGGAGTAAAGTAAGTACTTTAGCCAGTAGGTGGAGGAAAAAGCGTTTTTTTATGAGGACTGTTAACAATTCAAAATCAATCTCCCTTATTATGCACACATGCTCCCGTGTCAACAACCAGTGATTCCAAGTGTTAATGATCACATTTCCGTGATTTAGCATATTCATTATGCCGATAATCCTCCCCGGCACTTCCTTCCTGCTTCTCATTGAACAACGTATAAACCCAGCTCAGCATTAAAACATTCTTCCGATAACCGAATCAATTATTCGTTTGAATATTGACGAGCTCCAATCGAGGATTGGATACAGAAGATTTTTCGACGGTTGGGTTGATTGCAGAAAACGGGGGATGATATGATTATTTTTAAGGGTGGAAGCAGAAACTCTTTCGAGTCATAAATATTCAGGAAGTTGGCTGGTAGTCTGTACTCAGCATATAAATTATATTAAAATTTCTATCTCCAGTTCAACCTGTGCCATGAAAATTATCCTCTTAATATTCATACAGTTTAGCTTTAATTCTTCGGTAAGTTTTCTTTGTTGGTGTAGTTTAATAGCTTCCAGTCCCTCCCTGGAAGAGACTCTCTCTTTTCTTCCCAATCCTTTCTCTCTTTTTCCTCAGTCCTGACTCTCTTTATCTCACTCCCTCACTTCTTATCCTCTATTACTCTAGCTCAACCTCTCTCTCTCTCTAGGCTTGTATGGCAGAGAGGACCAGGAGTCCTAACTCCGCCCTATAAAGGCAATCAATATCTCTCTCTCTCTCTCTCGAGAATAGAATAGAATAGAATAGAATCGCTGCCTTTATTAAAAACCTAGGAGGGCGAAGTTAGGGCGCAGCCGGCCCTCTCTTACACTTACCCTCCTACAATTCTAAGTTACAACTAAAACAACATCATAAACCATGAACTAAGTAAAAGAAACAATAACGTCGAGAAAATTAACAAGAAAAAAAATATATAAAAATAAAGAAAGAGAAAACTTGAACTCCTTTCGAATTTAAGTACGTTAAAGGGGTTACGCAAAAGGAAGAAGAGAAAAGTGAATACAGTTGAG